>NW_026112480.1:5000-123110 GCF_024323335.1 Lathyrus oleraceus
TCAGAATAGAGATGGCTGGAAGAGGTAGAGATGATGATGCGATTGCTGAGGCTCTGGGTATGCTAGCTGGAGTACTTGGAGGAAATCCAAATGTTGTGGGAATGGGAGCTGCTCGTCAACTGAGTGAGTTCCAGAAGAACAATCCTCCAATGTTCAAGGGAGCATACGATCCAGATGGTGCTCAGAAGTGGTTGAAGGAGATCGAGAGGATCTTCCGAGTGACTGAGTGTGCCGATAACCAGAAGGTCAGGTTCGGTACGCATATGCTGTCAGAGGAAGCAGATGATTGGTGGGTTGCTACCCGCACTGAGTTGGAATCTGCTGGGAATGCTGAGATCACTTGGGCGGTGTTCAGAGAAAGATTTCTGAGGAAGTATTTTCCAGAGGATGTCAGAGGAAAGAAAGAGATAGAGTTCTTGGAATTGAAACAGGGTAACAAGTCTGTTACTGAGTATGCTGCTAAGTTCACAGAGCTGTCAAAGTATTATACTCCCTATAATGAGGCTGTTGGAGAATTTTCGAAATGTGTGAAGTTTGAGAACGGGTTGCGTCCTGAGATCAAGCAGGCTATTGGATATCAGCGGATCAGAGTGTTTTCTGACTTGGTTGACTGTTGCAGGATTTTTGAACAGGATTCCAAAGCCAGAGCAGAGAGCTATCAACAGAGAGTTGATAGGAAAGGCAAGAATCAGAATGATCGTGGAAAACCGTATGCAGCTGGCAAAGGTTTCCAGAAGCAGAGTGGGATGAAGAGGCCTAGTGGGGGAGACTCTAGTGCCCCTGCTAAGGGTTATAGATGTGGTCGGGCTGGACATCGTGTCCATGAGTGTACCAGTGCTGAGATGAAGTGTTTCAAGTGTGGAAAAGGTGGTCATTTGGCTGCAGAGTGTCGGTTGAAGACTGTAACTTGTTTCAACTGTGGAGAGTTGGGTCATATCAGTCCACAGTGTCCTAAGCCGAAGAAAGAGAATCAGTCAGGAGGCAAGGTCTTTGCTTTATCGGGTTCTGAGACTTCTGCAGATGATCGTTTGATCCGAGGTACGTGTTATATTAATGGCTTTCCTCTTGTAGCTATTATTGACACCGGTGCTACTCATTCCTTTATATCTTTGGATTGTGCTGTGAAACTTAAGTTAGAGATATCTGAGATGCTTGGAAGTATGGGGATTGATACTCCTGCGAAGGGTTCAGTGACTACTACTTCAGTTTGTTTGAATTGTCCTTTGAGTATTTTTGGTAGAGACTTTGGGATAGACCTTGTGTGTCTTCCACTAGTGCAGATTGATGTTATCTTGGGAATGAACTGGTTGGTGTTTAACCGAGTTTCTATTAACTGTTTTGATAAGACTGTGATATTTCCTGAGATCGAAGAAGGAAAGAGTTTGTTTCTATCAGCCAGGCAGGTGAATGAGGAAGTAGCAGATGGGGCGGAGTTGTTTATGCTGTTAGCGACTCTGGAGGCTAAAGATAAACTGGTGATTGGCGATCTAGCAGTGGTGTGTGATTTTCCTGATGTGTTTCCTGAAGAAGTGAATGAATTGCCGCCAGAGCGTGAAGTTGAGTTCTCGATTGATTTGGTACCTGGTACTAGACCGATATCGATGGCTCCGTACCGTATGTCTGCTGTTGAGTTAGCTAAATTGAAGAGTCAGTTGGAAGATCTGTTGGATAAGAAATTTATTCGTCCGAGTGTGTCACCGTGGGGTGCACCAGTGTTATTGGTTAAGAAGAAAGAAGGTACTATGAGGTTGTGTGTGGACTACAGGCAACTGAATAAAGTGACGATCAAGAATCGGTATCCTTTGCCGAGGATTGATGATTTGATGGATCAGTTGGTTGGTGCGAGTGTGTTCAGCAAGATAGATTTGAGATCTGGGTATCATCAGATACGTGTGAAAACTGAGGATATTCAGAAGACTGCTTTCAGAACAAGGTATGGACATTATGAGTATTCTGTAATGCCTTTTGGTGTGACTAATGCGCCTGGAGTGTTTATGGAGTATATGAATAGGATTTTCCATCCGTACCTAGATCGGTTTGTTGTGGTGTTTATTGATGACATTTTGGTGTATTCAAAATCTGAAGAAGAGCATGCTGAGCATTTAAGAGTGGTTTTGGAAGTTCTACGAGAAAAGAAGTTATTTGCTAAACTGTCAAAATGTGAATTTTGGTTAGAAGAGGTTAGTTTTCTTGGTCATGTGATTTCAAGAGGTGGTGTTGCTGTTGATCCTTCTAAGATAGAAGCGGTATCTAAGTGGGAAGCTCCGAAGTCAGTTTCTGAGATAAGGAGTTTTCTTGGACTTGCAGGTTATTATAGGAAGTTCATTGAGGGATTTTCTAAGTTGGCGTTACCGTTGACGATGTTGACTAGAAAGGGACAAGCGTTTGTTTGGGACTCGAAATGTGAAGAAGGTTTCCAAGAGTTAAAGAGAAGGTTGACTACTGCTCCTATTCTGATATTACCGAGTTCGTCGGAATCATTTGAGGTTTACTGTGATGCTTCATTGTTGGGCTTGGGTGGTGTGTTGATGCAGAATAAGCAGGTTATAGCTTATGCTTCGAGACAACTGAGAGTTCATGAGAAGAACTATCCGACACACGATTTAGAGTTAGCAGCTGTAGTGTTTGTTCTGAAGTTATGGAGGCATTACTTGTACGGGTCGAGATTTGAGGTTTTCAGTGACCATAAAAGTTTAAAGTATTTGTTTGATCAGAAAGAACTGAATATGAGACAGAGGAGATTGTTAGAATTTCTGAAGGATTATGACTTTGGTTTGAATTACCATCCGGGTAAAGCAAATGTAGTGGCTGATGCGTTGAGTCGGAAATCATTGCATATGTCTATGTTAATGGTTAAAGAATTGGATCTAATTGAGCAGTTTAGAGACTTGAGTTTGGTGTGTGAGAGTACTCACAATAGTGTTAAATTAGGAATGTTGAAGTTAACGAGTGGTATTCTGGATGAGATCAGAGAGGGTCAGAAATCCGATGTGTTTTTGGTTGATAAGTTGACTTTAGTGAATCAAGGTCAAGGTGGTGAATTCAGAGTGGATGAGAATGGTGTTTTGAAATTTGGTAATCGGGTGTGTATTCCGGATGTTACCGAACTTAAGAAGAGTATTCTGGAGGAAGGACATCGTAGTGGCTTGAGTATTCATCCTGGAGCTACGAAGATGTATCATGATTTGAAAAAGTTATTTTGGTGGCCGGGGATGAAAAGAGAAATTGCGAGTTTTGTTTATTCCTGTTTGACTTGTCAGAAGTCGAAGATTGAGCATCAGAAGCCGTCTGGGCTAATGCAACCGTTGGCTATCCCAGAGTGGAAGTGGGATAGTATCAGTATGGACTTTGTTTCTGGTTTACCGAGGACAATTAAGAATTTTGAAGCTATTTGGGTGATTGTTGACAGATTGACAAAATCGGCTCATTTCATTCCGATCAGAATGGATTACCCGTTAGAGAGATTAACTGAGTTGTATATTGAGAAGATTGTAAGTTTGCATGGTATTCCGTCGAGTATTGTTTCGGACAGAGATCCTAGATTTACATCGAAGTTCTGGGAAGGTTTGCAGAGGGCTTTGGGAACTAAGCTGAGATTGAGTTCTGCATATCATCCGCAGACTGATGGTCAGACTGAGAGGACGATTCAGTCACTGGAGGATCTTTTGAGGGCTTGTGTCTTGGAAAAAGGAGGTGCTTGGGATTGTTATTTACCTTTGATTGAGTTTACCTACAACAATAGTTTTCATTCGAGCATTGGTATGGCACCGTTTGAAGCTTTGTATGGTAGGAGATGTCGGACACCGTTATGTTGGTATGAGTCCGGTGAGAGTGCTGTGGTTGGACCAGAGATTGTTCAACAAACTACGGAAAAGATTAAGATGATTCAGGAGAAGATGAGAATTGCTCAGAGTCGTCAGAAGAGTTATCATGACAAGAGGAGGAAGTCACTTGAGTTCCAAGAGGGAGATCATGTGTTTCTTCGTGTTACTCCGATAACTGGTGTTGGTCGAGCCTTGAAGTCGAAGAAGTTGACACCTCGATTTATTGGTCCTTATCAGATTTTGGAGAGGATAGGGGAAGTAGCCTATCGTATCGCTTTACCGCCGTCGCTTGCGAATTTGCATGAGGTTTTTCATGTGTCTCAGTTGAGGAGGTACATTCATGATCCGTCGCATGTAGTCCAAGTAGATGATGTACAGGTGAGAGATAACCTGACTGTTGAAACATCACCTATGAGGATCGAGGATCGAGAGTTGAAGCAGTTGCGGGGTAAAGAGATTGCCTTGGTGAAGGTAGCTTGGAGAGGACCAGCAGGTGGCAATGTGACTTGGGAACTGGAGAGTCAGACGAAGGAGTCTTATCCGGAGTTATTCGCTTGAGGTATGTTTTCGAGGACGAAAACTCTTTTAGTGGGGGAGAGTTGTAACACCCCGATAATAATATGGTGATTATTTAAATTAAGTTAATAATATATTTATTAATTTAATTTGATAATTGGATTATTATTATTATTATTTTGGAATTATTGAATTATTATTATTATTGGAATAATAATATAATTTGGAAAATATATAAGTTGGAATAAGGAAAAAGAGTTTCATTTGGAAAATAAGGTTTTCACGTGAAACTCAGAGAAGCGGCTGAAAGAGGAAAAGGGCAAGAGGCAGAGCAGGAGGAAGAGGGTTGGAGAACGGAAAAGCTTGAAGCTCAAAGTTGCCGGATTAACTCAGGTAAGGGGGGTTTATCGTCGTTTAATGGGTATTATGGGTTAGCATGTAATGGGTAGTGATAAACCGTTGAATTGACCCTAATTGGGATTGTGAATGCTGAAAATGATGTTGGATAAACTGTGTTAAAAACTGTAATTGAATCGATAATGGTGTGTGTCGTAATTTACTGGACGTATAGCTTTTTACGGAATTGGAATCGGAGGTCCGGAAGTCCTCTAACGGCGGAAAATGCGGAGAATTCTGCATTCTGCTTTGTGTTAGCGCAGGAACTGCTGTTTTGTCTGCGTTAACCGGTTAACCCAGGGTGTTAACCGGTTAACACTGTTGCGAATTGAGAATTTGTGCTGTTTTGCCTGCGTTAACCGGTTAACCCAGGGCGTTAACCGGTTAACACTGTTAAGTTTTGGGCAGTAAGCGTGTTTTGCCTGCGTTAACCGGTTAACCCAGGGCGTTAACCGGTTAACGCTGTTGCAGAGTGGAAAAAGTGTTAATTAAAATGTTGTGTGCCTAATTGGTGGTTGCCTATATCGGTGTGTGATATAGTAGGGATTATTTCCCGCTGTTTTGAGCAGTATAGATATTAGTAGAGTGTGCTAATACTGTGTTTAATTATTTGACATGATATGATGTGTTGATACATGTGTTGATGATGTATGATGATATGCATAATGCTGTGAATGTATATATTATGCATGTATTTGTGAATGGACTGTTGTATGGCTTAGAGTGTGAGCATATGTCCGTTGTGGATTGTTGTTGATGTTGCATTGCTAGATGATTAGCGTGCATAGCATAGCCTGTGGGGCTGTAGCTAATTCCCATGGTGAGGAATTAGTGAGTGAATCATTGTGAAATTGTTGTTGATGTTGGCATACTAGGTGATTAGTGTGCATAGCATAGCCTTCGGGGCTGTAGCTAATTCCCATGGTGAGGAATTAGTGAGTGAGTCATTAGATCTCAAATGAGTGGGACTAGTGAGTTTAGTAGCCGTATCTGGATTGATCGGTGAGCTTGAACTATATGTTCAAGAATAGTCGGTACCGCATGTGTGGAGTCTCATTGCATAAATTATGTATGGCGTATAATATGAATGGATGTATTCCAATATTATACGTGTGTGGTATTGCTATTGAGTATGAATATGAGTTGTATTGGTGTTGAGTATGATGTTTGAGTTGGTGTGCCGTTACTGAATGTGCGAATACGATTAGGGTGATTAATGTGTTAAATTACTTAACATGACATTATATTCTATAATGCTTATTATATCGATTGAGGAACTCACCCTTACAACTATTTTTCAGGTAACGAGCAATGAGTTGAGTAGAAGCTAATACTTGGAGTCTAGTGTAGTCTCCTTAGTGGGTCATGCTCTGATAGATGTAACATCGGGATGGGATGTTTTGAATATTTTATTGATTGGTTGTGAACCATTTTACATATAATATGTTACCTGTTTTGAATGATAATTTGATCTCTATCCGCTGCGTATTATGCAACTGTTTTATTTGATAAATAAATGAGCATGACAAGCTACTTTGATGAATAGTGTGAAATGTTGTGTGACACCCTTGGATGCATAATTACTCTGATTTATATATGTTGTTATTTTAATTAAATAATTGGGGTATTTTAGAATGGTGTTACACCTAACCCCTAAACCCCTAAACCCCTAACCCCTAACCCCTAAACCCTAAACCCTAAACCCTAAAAAACCCTAAACCCTAAACCCTAAACCCTTGACCCCCTAAAACCCTTGACACCCTAAAACCCTTGACCCTTGACCCTTGACCCTTGACCCTGAACCCTGACCCTTGAACCCTGAACCCTGAACCCTGAACCCTGAACCCTGAACCCCGAACCCTGAACCCCGAACCCCGAACCCTAAATAAACCCTAAACCCTGAACCCTAAATAAACCCTAAACCCCGAACCCTAAACCCTAAATAAACCCTAAACCCTAAATAAACCCTAAACCCTAAACCCTAAACCCTAAAACCCTAAACCCTAAACCCTAAACCCTAAAAAACCCAAAACCCTAAAAAACCCTAAACCCTAAACCCTAAACCCTAAACCCTAAAAAACCCTAAACCCTAAACCCTAAACCCCCTAAAAGCCTTGACCCTTGACCCTTGACCCCTGAACCCTGAACCCTGAACCCGACCCCGACCCCCGAACCCTGAACCCTGAACCCCGAACCCCGAACCCCGAACCCTAAACCTAAACCCTGAACCCTAAACCCCGAACCCTAAACCCCGAACCCTAAACCCTAAACCCTAAACCCCTAAACCCTAAACCCCTAAACCCCAAACCCTAAACCCCCCTATACAACCCTAAACCCTAAACCCCAAACCCCTAACCCCTAACCCCTAAACCCTAAACCCTAAAAAAACCCTAAACCCTAAACCCTAAACCCTAAACCCTAAAAAAACCCTAAACCCTAAAAAAACCCTAAACCCTAAACCCCAAACCCCCAAACCCCAAACCCCAAACCCTAAACCCTAAACCCTAAACCCCGAAAACCCCAAAACCCTTAACCCCAAAACCCCAAACCCTAAACCCCAACCCCTAAACCCCAAACCCCAAACCCCAAAACCCTAAACCCCAAACCCCAAAACCCTAAACCCTAAACCCTAATGCATCGATACATCGATCGTCCATAGGTTATGCAATTGAGATCGATCAAGTTATATATATGATATAAGTAATCCTGATGCAAAATACGGTATATATGATATCGTGTTTCTGTTTCGTTCATTCAAACACTTAATGGTTGTTTTCCTTTGAGCGATCAATGGTCGTTTGCTTCTTGATCCGACATTAGTATGGTGAAGCAATGACGTGTTAATCAATCATACTGAATCAACAATCGAGGTGTGTTTGACGGTCTGAAATTGGTGCATTAGGGTTAATGACGGCACAAAGGGTGTGTTGTCAAAGAGTTATGCGATTAGGGTTGTGACTACGCAAGAGTTATGCTTTAAAGTATCAAGTGTTGATGCGAAAAACGACGTCGATTTCAAATGAATTGTTCATTAAAATTTCGGCCAGGGGCGCTGCCCCCTTGACCCCCGTCTGCTGAACGGTCAGCGGAACCACCGTTCGCTGATCGGTCAGCGGAACCCCCGGGCAGCGGACCCCCGACTAACTCTGCGTAATGTGATCGGTTGCCGAAATTTAATTTGGTTTTAATTAACTAAAAGAATTAAAATTAATAATAATAATGTGTTTATTATTATTGTCTTGTGGTGATCGGTTATGGCCTTAGTTTTCCTTTATTTTGTTTTGGGTTTTTAAAATACGACCTGCGTGTCGTGCCTCTCTTTTAATCTCATAATGTAACTTCTTTTCTCATCTCACTCCCTCGTATGCAAAACGAGTTTCTTTTATATAATGTAATATTATGAAGAAAGAGAAGAATTCAATATCAAAGGAGGACAACCTTGAATATCTTGCTTGGAGAAGCTTAGATCGTTATTAGGTTAGCTTAGGTTCTCTCATTGGCTTGGGAGAACAATTGCGCTAGGGGCCATAATTGTTTCATTATGTATGTTGATGCATGTGAATGTATGTTGATGCATGTGAGAGACGATTTATATGATAAATAAGCCGGTGAGATCAGAATAATTGCAAATTCCCTCTAATTAAATATTAAGTCTATGTTTTCCAAGTTTTAGCACTCATCAAGACTAGCATCGGATAATGTAGGTTTCGCCTACGCAAGGTGCATGTTCTATATTAGTAAGGTGTGATGGGATAATTGTAATATCCAATTGCTAAAATAATGGGTCAAACTTAACTAAACAAATTATAATAAGATTATATATGTTTAGAAGCAAGAGTTGGAAATGATCCATGTGATGTATTGGAATAAGGAGTTATTCACCCAACTAAAATATTCGAGAGTTGTATTAGATACAATTGGAAGGAGTTCCTACCTAAATAACCTAGTTTTGTGTAATCCGCCTACGCGGACTTAAAACAAAGTGAAATGTGGATCTCGACCCACTAGAAAATCTTCCAATGAGATTTTCCAAATCAAATGGTGAGGGTCATTTGTTTTGAGTAAAATAGTGGGAGCATATTTAATTAAAGGCCTAATTAAATATGTTATTGATACTTATATTTTCATTATTTTCATGTAGATTACCATGACAACAAACACATCTAACAACATTTTGCGATCAATCCTTGACAAGGAAAAATTGTCTGGGACAATTTTTTTGGATTGACACCGAAATCTGAGGATTATCCTCAAACATGATAGAAAGCTGTATGTCTTGGAGAAACCTGTTCCTAAAGAGGAACCTCCTAGTTCTGCACCTAAGGCAGAAAGAGATGCTTATAAGAAGCATGTCGATGATGCCAATGAAACTGGTTGTCTCATGCTAGCTACCATGAACTCAAAGTTGCAAAAGCAACATGAGAACATGGCAGCGTTCGATATGATCGAACACCTGAAGATGCTCTATCAAGAGCAAGCAAGGCATGAAAGGTTTGAAGTTTCAAAAGCCCTTTTTCAAGGCAAGTTAGCTAAGGGAGCCCCTGTAGGTCCCCATGTGCTCAAGATGATTGGGTATGTGGAAAAACTTGAGAAGTTGGGTTTTCCCCTCGGAAAGGAACTTGCGACTGATTTGATCTTGCAATCGTTGACAGATAGATTCAGTCAATTTGTCCTAAATTTCAATATGAATGATATGGACAACTCTCTTCCTGAACTGCTAGTCATGTTAAGAACTGCTGAGCAGAATCTGAAGTCAAAAGGAAAGTCCATTCTGATGATCGGAAATGGAAAGAGACAGAACAAAAGACCCACCAAACAGGGTGATAAAGGGAAAGGCAAGGAAGTTGCCAAACCCAAACCCACTGTTGCTGCTTTGAAGCCTAGTGGAGGCATAGAAAAGGAAGGCACCTGCTTCCATTGCGGTAAGACCGGACACTAGAAGAGAAACTGCCCAAAGTACCTGGAAGATAAGAAGAATGGAGTAGAGACTTCAACTTCAGGTATTTTTGTTATTGAAATTAATTTATCTACTTCTGCATCATGGGTATTAGATAATGGATGCGGTTCTCACATTTGTACCAATGTGCAGGGGATAAAAAGGAGTAGAGATTTGACAAAAGGTGAAGTTGACCTACGAGTTAGCAATGGAGCAAAGGTTGTTGCTTTAGCCGTAGGAACTTATGTATTGACTTTACCTAGTGGTTTAATAATTCAGTTAGAGAACTGTTATTATGTACCTCCAATTAGAAAAAATATTATTTCCGTTTCTTGTTTGGACAAGTTTGGTTTTTCATTTATAATAAAGAACAATTGTTGCTCAATTTATTTGAATGATGTATTCTATGCTACTGCACAAATGAACAATGGATTATATGTCCTTGATCTTGAAATGCCTATTTATAACATTAATACTAAAAGGATGAAACCTAATGAGTTAAATCCAACTTACCTTTGGCATTGTCGATTAGGCCACATAAATGAGAAACGCATTTCCAAACTCCATAAAGATGGACTCTTGGACTCTTTTGATTATGAATCATATGAGACATGCAGATCTTGTTTTATTGGAAAGATGACAAAGTCTTCATTCACAGGAAAAGGTGAAAGAGCTAATGATCTTTTGGCCCTCATACATACTGATGTATGTGGACCACTGAACATACCAGCCAGAGGAGGTTTTTAGTACTTCATCACATTTACTGATGATTTCAGTAGATATGGTTATGTGTATTTAATGGAACACAAATAAGAGTCCTTTGAAAAGTTCAAGGAATTCAAGAATGAAGTACAAAACCAACTATGTAAGAATATTAAAACTCTTCGATCAGATCGAGGTGGTGAGTATTTAAGCCTAGAGTTTGATGATCATCTGAAAGAGTGTGGGATCCTATCCCAACTTACTCCTCCTGGAACACCCCAATGGAATGGTGTATCTGAGAGAAGAAATCGAACCCTGTTAGACATGGTCCGATCCATGATGAGTCACGTCGATCTTCTAAACTCCGTTTGGGGACATGCACTATTGACAGCAGCTTACACACTTAACCGTGTTCCATCCAAAAACGTTGAGAAGACACCATATGAGATATGGAGTGGTAAGAAACCACATATGTCTTACATGAAGATTTGGGGTTGCGAAGTTTATGTGAAACGACCAATTTCAACTAAGCTTACTTGTTGTAGCAGGTCAACTAGTTATTAGAGATATGTGAAGCTAGCGGAAATATACCCGAACGTATCGCACGCTCGAACATACAAAAGAGTCGCCATCGAACTTTATTTATCCCGAGAGGGAAGGGAAAACATCGATAAAACCCAGGGGGAAGAGATATACTAGATAAAGAAGTCGGTTATGCAAGGGGAAGGTATTAACACCCCAAACATCCATGGTACTCCATGGGAACCGTTTGGATTGTTCTCGCTTGAATAGGTGTTATATCTAAGATTACTCGCAAACGAATGGGAAAAGGAAAGGGAATAGATAAAGTGCTCGGTGAGGATTGGGGCCCTCGTGCCTATGTATCCTCATAGTGCAATAAGGAATTCAGAGCTCCGTAGTTCAGAGAACTAGAGGCAGGAGGCGGAAAGGAGTGTGATAGAAGGTATGATCTGAACCAAAGAATAGTGTGATTTGAGCTCCAAAAGAGGGTGAAAATGTGAACCCAAGAGTAAACAGGTTGTTTGAACCGACAAGTGAAGGTTTGGAGCACTTATAGCATTGTCTGGAACAACCGAAAAGAGAAGAATTAGGTGTTTGGGATTAGCGCCAAACAACTCTTGGTTCACGAGGAGGTGCAAGATGGAGCACAAAGGTATAATTTATTTGGCTCAAAGAATAGGTATATCACATGAAGTGAATGAAGGTAGAGTATGAAGGTATCATGGAGATGAATGAAATGAAGTGACCGAAGTCACAGAATAGAGTGACTTGGCAACGAGTGACTGAATAAGTATTGTTTGAAATCGAAAGGTGAAAGTGTATTGGAATCCATAAGAGAAGTGAGATTTCCACCATAGAGGAAAACCGTGTTAACCACTACGTGGTCTAGCAGGCCGCCACTGCAGGATTTTAGCTAAAAAAGAAGGAATTAAATGTTTGGGATTAGCGCCAAACAACTCTAGGTATGAAATGCGGACTGTATCAAGTGTCCTAAAAGGATGTGTATGGAATACCAAGGAAGGTGTATCTCGATGTCAAAGAGACATTATGTCACTGGGTGAACGGTTTATGATCGAAGGTAGATGGTGAATTGTGAAGGATATGAATGATGCCCTAAGGCGAAGAAGGAATAATTATAATTATGCTCGCCAAGGATTCGCATCCTCGTGCCTACGTATTCTCATTCTGTAATGAGGAAATCAGAGCTTTCGTAGTTCAGCCCACTAGGACTGAAAATAAATTGATTGGAGGCAAAAGAAATGAATGATTTAGATTGAATTGATTAGAACGATGAATGAAGTAAGAGAGTGAAGAATGGATAGACTTGATAGTTACTGGATGATGAGAATCACACTAACTTTCAAGTGGAGAGAGAAGAGTCTTTGTAGTTGTTTCTTGCATTGAAGATGAAGACCTTATCAATCGTTAGATTCGAATTGCACTAAAGTCTATGAATGGAGGTGAATACGATGAGCGTTGGGTCATACGTCCCATACCCAAAGATACTCAGAATGTGGGTAGGAATACTCCAGTCCCACTCCTTCTCCATTACTTAAGGCTCGTATCGTACAACTTGATTCCTGATTGATAAGTTGTTGATTGTAGTCCTTGCTTTTGTTGTGAAGAGAGACTTGTCAATTGTATGATTAGAATTGTGCTAAAGTCTATGAATAAAGGTGAATACGATGAGCGTTGGGTCATACATCCCATACCCAAAGATACTCAAAATGGGGGTAGGAATACTCCAGTCCCACTCCTTCTCTATTGCTTAAGGCTCGTGCCACACTCTTCTAACTTTGATTTAACAAGTATTGAAGACGCCACCCTTGAAGTGCTTGAAAGTTGAAGACGACACCTTTGATGTGCTTGACTAATCCGCTGCTTGGTATAACTGAGGATGCCTTGATTGAAGATCTTGTCTTGAGGCCTTGAGCTCCACAGCTTGGAAGAAAAGTCTTATTAAGTGACCAAGGGTCTTTTGGTCACTCAATTTAGACTGTGGGATTATACAAGTTCAAAGGATTTAATTAATCAAAATTGCTTTTGATCAATTTAATCATGGGTTTTGATTTGGTTTTGTGGGGAACTAAGTTCAGATCTAATTGAAATTAGTAATTGTTAGAAACTAACCTAAGGGAGCATGCATTAGAGATTGGTTGAATATTCTAGGTTAGATTAAAAATCCTAAGGGAGCATGTCAAAGTATTGATTAAAATCATGATCAAAATTCTATGTTAAGTCCTAAAATGATTGAATTCTAATCCTAAGGGGAGCATGAAATTTTAACACAAAAATACCAAAATAAGGTCCATAAGGGCAAAATGGTCAATAATGAAGTATGTCCAAATTCTAACCATGGCCTAAAGTTGATTAAATCCTAAAGATAAATTCTAATCCTAATGGGATCATGGCATAAATGGATAAAAGATCTACAATTACCTCTAAAGGCAAAATTGTCATTTACAAAATAGGTCCAAATGTGAACAAGATTAAATTCTAATCAAAACCTAATTAGAACCCAAGAATGGTTTAACCTAATGTTGAAAATTGAACTGTTCTAAATTTAATAAAAAATACCACTATTTCTAATTAAAATTATATTGTCCTAATATTCTGAAAATCAAGATTTAATCTCCTAATTATCAAAATCAACCTAATCAACCTAATTAAATCCTAATTAAGCAAATACCCTAATTGAAGGTTGTTTCGTGCAATCGATGAAGAACCTGGAGGTTGGAGCTTGACAGTTCAGTTTGAAGATGAAGGAGGAGATTGAAGATTATTTAGGTGTGAGGTTGAAGATGGATATTGAAATTGGTTGTGAATGGAGAAAATGGAAGAAAGGTGTTGAAGAAGATTGAAGAAAGTGAGGAAGAATGAAGATGATGAAATCCAAAATGATGGGGCAAGGTATGCTTTTATAGGTTTATGAATTTTCAGTTAGGGAAGTTAGGGGTTGGTTAGAGGTTGTTAGAGTTGGTTATTTCTGTTAGAAAGTTTTTTTGACAGTTGGAAAAGTCTGTTATCCTTTTATTGTGTTAAGATTGGGTTAGTTATAGGTTTGTTAGTTAATAACAGTTAGAGTTGGTTTCTTCTTAAGTGATGAAAACCACTCGATGCGTGGCGCTGCCTGCTAGAGTTCCATTTACATTTTGATTCTTCCCTTCTGCAGGTTGCTGGGATTGAATGGCTTGGATTCGCCGAGTCGGACTTCGCTTCATTTAAGCTGTTATGCAGGGCTGTCCTCAGTGGTTTGGAATTCTTGGTCCAGTTCACGGAATTTTTGAGGTGGTTGAGGTTAGATCGGGTATGACAGTTGGGATGTTAGTTTCGTAATGATAGTTAGAATTCTGTTGGAGGTTTTGGGTGAAGTCAGGTTGGTCATGAACTCATTCCCTGGTTCTGTTATCAGGTCGCAGGTTATTAGTAGTTGGAGGTTTAGTTTTGTAGTGGAGTTTTGAAGTGTTGATGAGAGGGTTTCTTTGAAGGGTTCAAGAACTTGGTTAGGGTGGTTATGACAGTTGAAAAATTTAGTTTTGAATTATCATTTTCTTTCATTTTGCTTAGCAATTTATGTTGGTCATTTTTTATGATGCATTCCGTTTGCTGCAGGTTTCAAACCGCTTTCGCTTGGCCACATTTAATGTTGGTTTGATGCGGTATTGGCAACATGAAGGGATTGAATCCAAGGTCTGCTAAATGACCTTCATATGCCCTTCCTTTGAAGAAACATGAGTCGCCTGCAAATCCACTAAAGGGCTTTAGCGGTTTCAACAGGACATGGTCTTCTAGCACGGCGTGAAGAAGTGTGCATCTGGATTGTGTTCGAGCCGGCATGGTACTGTAGGTGAGATCCAAGCTGCCGGTTTTCGTATACGTCCTACTGTTGTTTGTGGCCGGCTGCTGCGGTTTTGGTTGAAGCGGGGTTAATAGTTTTACCTCCGGACTGCAAATGTTTTAGTTATGAACCTTGGTTAGTTGGTGTTAATAGCCAATTTTCTATTCTGTCCATGGTTTATTAATGGTACGGTGGTTTAGGCTTTATATCTTAAAGTTTGGCATGCATGCCATTGTAACTTGTATTTGGATTAAATATTATGGAGTGTGTGAATCCTCAAGTAGTTTTCTTAGCTTAGACATATTATGATTAGCTAGACTGACACATGTCAGTTGTGTTGTGATTTACCTGCTGTAGCAGGTCAACTGGTTGTTACTATAAATACAACCAATGACCACCTTTTGTAACTCACACTTCAGTTAATCAAAATCAATTACAATTGAGAATGAAAGGTGTAACTACCTATTCTATTACCAACTATCAAGCTCGTGTAGGTGAAAATGTGGAACTAAGAAATTTTGGCAGAAATTTCTGAACAATATTTATACTCAACAATGTATCCAAGTCAAGAAAGGAGATCACGTGCATTTGAAGATGATGTTGTCAATATATAACCAACACCCTATTGGAGAATCATCTTATGTTCCTTCCATTTAACAAGTAGGGCAGACTTATATTACTGTTTTACTGCAGCTACTCTTTTCAAATTATAAGAGGGTCCAAGGCATCAATATTCTTTAATTTAACATACTAATTATCCCTTAACTTAATACCGTAGCTGCAACTTGAGAAAGAAAAAATTATTTTTTATCAGAAAAGACAAAGTTATGGTCAGGTTAAAAAGGGCAGAATATTGAACATCGTCAACCCGGCCTTATCAGTTTTGAAGCCAATTGTTTGATGAATCAAACTAATATAAAATTGGAACCAACCAAGTAAGCAGACAAATGTATGTAAACAATTTTTAGTACAGAGCACATATAAGCCAACAAAAACACAAACATTTTACAGATCCTAACCCATGCTTCATTTCTTATGAATGGATTTATTAGCCATATATCAATCAGGAAAACCCAACACCATTGGATGCATATATAGTAGAGGCCTATATTATGTTCAAATTCTTAGGCAATCGGCAGCTAAATTGCATAAACAAAAACTACAATTATTCAAAAATACAATGAATAACTTACAATCCAACTCTTCACCAACACCAAGAACTTCCTGCACATTTCGAGTCATAATCTGGTGGACTTCATAAAGTTCATCATTCAATTTTGCAATATTGCGATGTGTATGGGTATCCTGGTAAAGTTTCTTTGTCTTCTGTATAAACGTGTCTATTAAACACTCAAAAGAAAAAAAGATTAATTAAACTCCATTGGAAAAAGAGAGGAGTATGCTAAATGGTATGTGGCAGTGCAGAAACTGATATCTACCAAACTTAATGAAGGCATAAGGTCTGGCAGTAGTTTCGATTTGAGCCCCATTAACACGCTCAAACTCATTCCTGAGCTCTTCAAGATATTGAAATGCTAGTTTCTTAGGGTATGCCCGATCACACATTGTCAAGTAACAGACCCGTCCTTCTATAATATAACTTGTTTGTGTCAAGGTCATATTGGGCTACGGAATGTTTTCAAATATAATTAAAGCAAAAGAATACTAGTTTGAAATATAATAGACCACAAAACTTCAAGATAATGAAAACAAGATCAACTTGCTAGGGAAGTAAGGTTTTGGAAAAACAATATAGCATTACACTTTTCACATGCATGAGATATACAAAACCACCAACTTAATTATGATTCAACTGAGATAATAGATATCAATCAAAACAAAGAAAACAGATCATAGCTTCTTACAATGAACAAAACTATAAGATTTGCATACCTAGCCTAAAAATATACATGTTGATAAATAAAGTAATGTGCAATCAAGCATCTCATTCTGAGGATGGCATTTAGTGGAAGATAACAGCTCCCAAAGTGACAACAAACAGTAGACAACTCCACAGTTCTAAAAAATTGCCTATCATCCGATCCTGCATCTGATATTTTATCAATTCTCAAGCAAATATCATTGCCTACACTACACATTATAATTGCTATACTCAAGCCATTCTTACAAGACTACTAGACATGATATATGAGAAGGATACTGGAAAATGTAAGGACCACTGACATCCTCGACGCCTCATTAAGCCCTCTTGATAGATTCTTAAACAACGCCTTGACTTGCTGTTTGTAAAATTCACCATCTTTAAGATCTCAACCATCATCTAGTCCTTCAGCCAGTGGAAGACCATCAGTAACACGAGCTATCATAGTCAACTTCACCATCTTTCTCAGTTTACAATCTCCCTCTCAAAGTCTTGAATTTTGCAACCGAACCAAACCAGACTACATTACCAAACAAAAGTACAGTTAAGAGTAAACCCTTATCAGAGTTAAGACCCAAAAAAAAAATTAAAAAAAGCAAAACACAAATTTCTTTACTTTCCTTCATTCAATTATTAACCGAGGTACAAAAAAACATAAAAATTAAGTAATGAATAAATTCCTCATATACACTACCACAAAACAGCATCAAAATCATAAATTTTGGCTCCACTAACGCGACTAAAGTGTAAAATAAGAAAACCAAGGGTTGTTTTTTAACAAACTCATATTTTTATGATGTATAAAATCCACCTTTGATCTGTTCATCAAAGGGTAAATTGAGTTGATGTCAGATCCCCAAATCATGATACCCTAGTTTTTTTAGCCTGGGTGGATTTAACCAAAAAAAGCAAATTTCAAACTATTCAATTAATTTAACCCTTGTACAATACAAAGTTCAAAAGTTATTTTTACATTGCAAAATATAGCAATGAAAATTGAATCCCAAAAAATCGTACTGAGGCGATAAGAGCCAAAACTAAACGAAAATCTGTAAGAGAACTCATGCATGTACTGCGTAAAAGTTTGCATCGCCAATTACGACGCTACGTCGTTGGTTCTTATATAATTTACTAGATCTGACAAAACAAAAAATGCAACAAAACCTATTTTACGTCATTCAGATCTGGCGGAGTTAAATCATCATCTTCATTCCAATATAACTAATATAGATTAGGTTTTTTCTTTTCAAATTCTGTAATGTTGCAAAATTAAGGAAAACTAATGTTATGTTCACGTTGAATTGAAATGGAATGAAAATGGAGTGTGAGAATGAGAGACTCTCCAAAAACGCATGCAAGTCTTGGTTAACTCCTTAGCAAGAGCGTTTCTATTAGTTAAAATTATAATTGCCACGTGGACCATAAACACTAATTAGCAAGACACTTTATATAGAAGATTGTTTATTGTGTACTACCGTTCAGACGGACCCGTCTACCCGTTTTTTTTAATGCGCATAACAGAGAAAAATAAGTGTCAGTTTTTATTTTTATGAGGTCTTTATTGTAGGTCGCATTAAAAATAATATTATTATATTTTGAATATGATAAACAAAGATATTCAAAATTATATCAAAGCATGCAAAATACTATTGATACTATGTAATCAATGACGTTCTTTAAGAGGAATGTCGAACATGAAATCTCTTTTCGAAATATTTTCTTTTTCCCTGCAATTGTTTTCCGTAGTAAAAAAAAATGTAAGATTCTCAAATTAGAATTTTTTTTAGAGAAAAAGATAGTAAAATTAATAGAAAATGTTATGTTCCTGTTTTAGTCATCCCTGATCCTAGTAAGTCTTATGAAGTATTTTATGATGCCTCTAAGAAAAGATTAGGAGGGGTACGTGTTAATGCAGAGTGGTCAAGTTATAGCCTATGTCTCTCGTCAGTTGAAACCTCATGAAGAGAACTACCCGACTCATGATCTTGAATTGGCTACTGTTGTCTTCGCATTGAAAGTTTGACGACATTACTTTATGGAGTGCATTTTGAGATGTTTAGTGATTATAAGAGTTTGAAATATTTATTTGACCAAAAAGAGTTAAATATGAGACAAAGGAGATGGATGGAGTATTTGAATGACTTTGATTTTGAGCTTAAGTATCACCCGGGGAAGGCAAATAAAGTTGAGGATGCCTTAAGTCGGAAAGAGATACATAAAGTTGAGCTGATGATGTTAGAATACGCATTGTTGGAAAAGTTCCTAGATCTTAATATTTAGTTTAGTTGGACGTTAAATGGTGTGATAATGGGAAATTTGAATGTTACTTCTAACCTAAGGGAAGAGATCCGACAAGGACAAATGATAGACGAGAAATTGCAAGAGATGTCGACTCAACCAGGTTTCACTCAATCACCAGATGGAGTCATTATGTTTAATCAAAGGATTTGTGTTCCGAATGATGTCGAGCTGAAAAGGAAAGTTTTGGAGAAAGCTCACAAAGGGGCATTTACTATACATCCAGGTTCATCGAAGATGTATCAAGACTTGAAGAAGAACTATTGGTGGCCTGGAATGAAAAGGGATATCACAGAGTAGGTGTCAGAATGTATTATATGCCAACAGGTAAAGATTGAACATCAGAAGCCAGGTGGTTTATTGCGGCCTTTAGAGATTCCAGTTTGGAAATGGGATAGTATTTCAATGGGTTTTGCAGTAGGGTTACCTCGGACCCAAGGTGGTTATGATTCAATTTGGGTGATTGTGGATCGGTTGACTAAGTCCGCACACTTCTTGGCCGTGAAGACTACTTACAAGGCAAATCATCTTGCACGATTGTTCATTTCAGAAATTGTTAGGTTGCACGGTGTTTCTACTATCATTGTGTCTGATAGAGACCCAAAGTTTACTTCAAGGTCTTGGAGAGAATTCCAACAAGCTATGGGATCAAGATTGTGTTTGAGTACTTCTAATCATCCTTAGACGGATGGTCAGACTGAACGGACAGTACAAACACTAGAAGATATGTTAAGGGCTTGTGTACTTGAAAATGGAGGGAATTGGAAAGAGCTTTTACCATTGATTGAATTCACATATAAAAATAGTTATCATGCAAGTATTGGGATGGCTCCTTATGAAGCCTTGTATGGACGGAAATGTAGAATACCTTTATGTTGGATAGAAGTTGGCAAAGAAATGATCTTAGGACCAAAGATTATTCAAGAGACAATGGAGAAGATAAGGATGGTCCGTGATAAGATGAAGAAAGCACAAGATCTCCAAAAGAGCTATGCGGATCACATGAGAAGACCATTGGAATTTGATGAAGGTGACCATGTATTTTTGGAGGTGACTCCGAGGTTGAGACTGAAAGGACCGTTTAAGTCACGAAAGCTAAGTCCGAGATACATAGGGCCATACCAGATTATAGAGAGGATTGGAGAAGTAGCCTACAAATTAGCTTTACCACCTTCTCTATCAGAAATGCATGATGTTTTTCATGTATCTCAACTCCGGAAGTTCATTCCAGATTCTCTTCAGCCTATTCTTCCAGATTCAATAGAAGTAGAAGCAAATCTGACTTTCGAACCTCTACCAAGTCGCATTGCAGGACGAGAAGTTAAGGTATTAAGGAATAAGGAGATTCCTCTTGTTAAGGTTTAATGGGATGAATGACACCTAGGAGACGCCACCTAGGAACTAGAGTCAGAAATGCGAGAAGCTTACCCTCATCTCTTCCAGGTAATATTTAAAATTCGAGGACGAATTTTCATTTAAGGGGGGGAGGATGTAATACCCCGTATTTCCTTAAACACCTAAATTTCTATTAATTGAGGTCAATTGAGTTCTTGTGTGCTCTAAAAGTTTCCGATTGAGATAAATAGAGTAAATAGTGAGTTCAGGTTGACTTAATTAATATTAATTAGGACTGACCTTTTATTAATTAGGAGATTTTGGTAACACTAATAATGGGTCAATAGCTTTGGTAGAACAAATATTATGGATAGTACCACTTGAGATATTTGTTTCTACCACTTCACCCACTTACTAACCACACAAATCATGGTGGCCACTTGCTAGTAACATTGACCCACTCACCACCACATGTTATAACACACTTGCCTTGTGGATATTTATTAGTAGAACCATCAGAAGGAAAGGAGGAAAGGATAGAAAAAAAGAGGAAGCTCAAGAGAAGAAGGGAAAGCAAGGCTAGTGGAGAAGAAGAAGAAGGAAGGAAAACTTGGAACCAACACCATCATCCTCATCCTCATCTCATCTTCCACAACTTCTCCTCTTCAATTTCTTGAGGTGGGTTCTAGTTAGAAACTCTAGGTTTCTAGAAAAGTTAGGGTTATTGTATCATACACTACGCCAAAAACTGGAATAGACAACGCACCTTAGAGGGCGCTTTCTTAAAGAAGCGCACTCTAAAGTGAAGAGAAAAATAAGGAGGAATAGACAGCGCACTTTAGAGGGCGCTTTTGAAACAAAGCGCCCTCTAAAGTGAAGCAAAAAAATAATGAGGAAATGGAGGGACACCAATAAAGGGCGCGTTTATGAAAGCGCCCTCTAAGGATACCCTTAGAGGGCGCTTCTAAGAAAGCGCTCTCTAAGTCCATGTACAACAGCGCACTTTAGAGAGCGCTTTTGTAACAAAGCGCCCTCTAAAGTGAAGCAAAAAAATAATGAGGAAATAGAGGGACAACAATAGAGGGCGCGTTTATGAAAGCACCCTCTAAGGATACCCTTAGAGGGCGCTTCTAAGAAAGCGCTCTCTAAGTCCATGTACAACAGCGCACTTTAGAGGGCGCTTTATTACAAAAGTGCCCTCTAAAGTGAAGCGAAAAAATAATGAGCAATAGACAGCGCACCTTAGAGGGCGCTTTTTTTCCACAAGCGCCCTCTAAGGTCCCCTTTAGTAAACATTAAAATTATAACATACTGCGCGTTTTGTTATTTCACTCTCTGTTATTTTCGTTCTTTTTCACGTTAGGGTTCTAAGGCGTTCTCCTTCCACCTCTGTTAGATCTAAGACGTTTCCTCCTTCTGGCACCAAAGGTACGTTTGTTTCGTTTTAGCTTTGCCCTATTTCTTGCTTTGTTTTAGCTTTGCCCCATTTCAGTTTTATGTTATTGTTGTCTATGCTACGTTTGTTTCAACCTGTAAAGTTTCAATATTCATAGTCATTTTAAATTTGATAGCGCATGCGTTAAATTTCAAGCCCTACGTTTGTTTGGGTTTATTAGGCAATTGACGGTTGGTTTTTAGTGACCATGATAGCGCATGCAATGGGACTACATTACCCAGTAGTTAGGGTTATACGACCTATGAATATCTGATTTTGTGTCAACACCAGTATCATTAGAAACCTAGGTCCGAATGTGTTTGAACTCTTCTGAAATTGTTTTTTGTTTATTCTAATTAGTAATGGATAATACATGGATGTCTTCCAATCGATTGTCGAGAGAGTACGAGAATGGGGTATTAGAATTCGTTAAGTTTGCCGTTGCGCACGCCGAAGACCCCAGTAGAATGATATGTCCTTGCTTGGGTTGTTGTTATGGGAAACGGGTTGACGCAGTTCAGTTGACATCGCATCTAATGAGGCATGGAATTGATCGAAGTTATACATGTTGGAATTTGTATGGTGAGAAAAGTAACGAGAATGTTGAACCGGGGGATAGTACGACCTATGCCTCAAACTATAGTGGCGCAGATACATACGATTGTGATCGAGTTGAAGAGATTGCAGAAGCACTTGAAGGAGATCTTAAGGATTGTCCCGAAATGTTTGAGAGGTTGGTAAGTGATGCAGAGAAACCTTTGTATGATGGTTGCACTAAATTCACAAGATTGTCTGCGGTATTAAAGTTGTACAACTTAAAGGCGGGCAATGGGTGGTCGGATAAAAGTTTCACAGAGTTATTAGCCCTTTTGAAAGATATGCTTCCTGAGGATAATGTTCTTCCCAATCGAACATATGAGACCAAAAAGATGTTGTGCTCTATTGGCATGAGCTATGATAAGATACATGCATGTCCAAACGATTGCGTTTTGTTTCGAAATGAGTATGCATTGTTAAATGAGTGTCCTAAATGCGGTGTCTCGCGATATAAGAACAAGTTGTCTCCATCAAAGGTCTTGTGGTATTTTCCTGTTATTCCGAGATTTAGACGCATGTTTCGTAGTGAAACCGATTCAAGACACTTGACCTGGCATGCAGATGAAAGAATTATAGATGGAAAGTATCGACATCCGGCAGATTCACCACAGTGGTTGAAAATTGATAATGATTATCCTGAATTTGGAGAAGAATCAAGAAACCTTCGCTTGGCATTATCTACTGATGGAATGAATCCACACGGTATCCAGAGTATCTCACACAGTACATGGCCTGTGATTATTATGATTTATAACCTACCTCCATGGCTATGTATGAAGCGTAAGTACATGATGTTGTCTATGTTGATTTCTGGACCTAAACAACCAGGGAATGACATAGACGTGTACTTGAAGCCCTTAATCGAAGATTTAAAGATTTTGTGGGAGACCGGTGTGGAGGTTTATGATGGATATAGGAAAGAAAGTTTCAACTTGAGGGCGATGTTGTTTGGCACAATTAATGATTTTCCAGCATACGGAAATCTATCAGGGTATAGCATAAAAGGTCAATGTGCGTGTCCTATTTGTGAAGATAAAACAGATTGGAAGCGCTTGGAGTTTGGTCAGAAGAATGTCTTTCTCGGTCATCGGAGATTCTTAAATTTAAATCATCACTACCGTGGATGGAGAAAGGGGTTCAATGGAGAGACAGAACAAGGCAGAGCTCCACCTATATTGACGGGTGATCAAATTTTTGAAAAGGTGAAAGATTTGGATACTCAGTTTGGCAAGCCTTTTGCCCACACACTTGTCAAAAGTGGGTGGAAGAAGAGGTCAGTTTTTTTTGAATTGCCGTATTGGAAGTCCTTGTATGTGAGACATTTTCTTGATGTTATGCATATTGAAAAAAATGTATTTGAAAGTGTTATTGGCACGTTACTCAATATACAAGGAAAGTCTAAGGATGGCCTTAAGGCAAGAAAGGACTTGATAGCGATGGGAATAAGAACTGAATTAGGACCCTTGAAGAAAGGAAAACGAACATATCTACCGCCTGCTGCTTATACTCTATCTAGAAAGGAGAAAAAAACATTGTGTAAGTTTTTAAGTGAAGTTAAAGTTCCAGAAGGGTACTCTTCAGATATTAGAAGACTTGTGTCTATGAAAGACCTCAAGTTAAAGAGTTTAAAGACCCATGATTGCCATGTTATAATGGAACATTTTCTCCCAATAGGTATACGTTCTATTCTTCCAGAAAAAGTAAGAAGCTCTATAACTAAGTTGTGTTCTTTCTTCAAGTCAATTTGCAGTAAGGTGATCAATCCTGCGATCTTACCAATGTTGCAAAAAGAAATCGTTATTACTTTGTGTGAGCTTGAAATGTTTTTTCCTCCATCATTTTTTGACATAATGGTACATCTAGTTGTTCATCTTGTGAAAGAGACACAATTGTGTGGACCAGCTTATATGAGATGGATGTACCCTGTTGAACGTTATATGAAAATATTAAAAGGGTACGTGAAGAACCGAAGTCGACCAGAAGGTTGTATGGTTGAAAGATACATTGTTGAAGAAGCGATTGAGTTTTGTACTGAATATTTGTCTAATGTTCAGTCAATCGGACTCCCCAAGTCTCAGCTTGTCGAAAAGAAAGAAGGAAAAAATCTAATTGGAAATAAAATCGTGGCAGTATCAAGGGTCGAACGGGATCAAGTGCATTTGTATGTTCTGCACAATGAGAATGAGGTTGAGCCGTATGTTGAAATTCACAAGGATGTTCTCCGAGGTTTAAATCCCAATAGAAATGAAAATTGGATAGTACGAGAGCACAATCGATGTTTTATACCTTGGTTTAAGGATCATATTTATTCAAAGTATTATTCAGATCCCGCTTCAATAACAGAAAGGTTGAGATGCTTAGCATATGGTCCAAGTTTCCATGTTTTTTCTTATAGCGCATACGCGATTAATGGATACACATTTTATACCAAAGAACAAGATGATAAAAGTACTATGCAGAATATTGGTGTCACCGTGGTAGCTGAAGCAATGCACATATCAAGTGTGAAGGACTTAAACCCCAAATTTGCAAATCTGTCGTATTTTGGTGTTATCGAGCGCATTTGGGTGTTTGATTATGAGAAGTTTCAGATTCCTATATTTGGTTGCAAGTGGGTTGAAAATAATAACGGCATTCGAATGGATAAGTCAGGATTTTTGCAAGTGGATCTTAATAGGGTGGGATACAAAGATGAGTCTTTTATTCTAGCCTCTCAAGCTAGACAAGTGTTCTATGTCAATGATCCGAAAAGTACGAAATGGTCTATAGTTCTTTTTTCCAACAAAGTAATTGATGAAAACACTGGAGATCAAGGTGATATTGATGTTGAGATTGAATCGTTTACCAGAAATGATCAAGATGAGAATAATATATCAAATGATTCATATATTAGAAATGATCATAATGAGGGTATTTGGATCAATCCAACCGTCCGTGTTGTTAAGAGACATGTAGAACATATTCCAACCAAGAAAAGAAAGAGAACTTAGTGAAAAAGGTACAGGTCAAATGATTTTAATTGTTTTCTTTATTACAGGTAAAATGACTTTTATGATTTTAATTGTTTTTACATTTGTCATCTGATTTTAATTGTTTTCTTTTTTACAGGTAAAATGGCTATTATGAAGTCAATCATTCGTGCAAGGGGCAAGGGATGCTCGAAAGTATCAATTGATATTTGTTTAGATGGAGATGCTCTATTATCGTCAAGCCTCATTCGCGTAGATGATGATGCTGGATATTTGAAAGTATCCCTCTACGACAATGGAACATGTCCATCTAAACATATATCAATTCTATCTTCAAAAGATAAGGGTTCAATGTTGGCAAGTTACATTGGTTTCCTTGTTCGACAACATATTCCGATTACATGTGATAATTGGAGAAGTCCGGACTTGAAGGTTGGCAAAGAAAAAATATGGTCGGAGATACAGGTACTTACCATATATTGTTATATGTTTTTTGTTGCATCAACTTTGCAGCCCTGTATTGTAGGCATAATTTAGGACTTCTCAAAGTTGATTTCTTGTTACTTTGTCGTTCATAAAATACACCACTAAATTCTCTGCGTTTAATTTTTAATTTTTTTTCATCAGGCTTGTGTCTCAATAGAGGATGGGTATCTACCTAAAGTTACTTTTGTAGTGGTCCAAAAGAGACATCACACCCGTCTCTTTCCTGTCAACCCCAAAGAGACCGATAGAAGTGGAAAAATTATGCCAGGTTTTTTCAATATATTTCTCAACGCAGCTGGTATATATTATCATTTGAATTTATCACTTTTTGTTGATTTTGTTGTTCTAAATTGTCAAAGGAACCGTGGTAGACACCGGCATTTGTCACCCTAGGGAATTTGATTTTTACCTTAACAGCTGTAACAACCCGTATAATATATATCTAGAATAATATCATACAAGTGTTAAATCTTGGTACTGTCACAACATAAGTGCCTAATGGCATCAATATATATACATGTCCAAACTAAAACATCAATGGAACATGTTATACAATAATGCCAAAAAATAAAATCTAAGAACTATGTACAATATCTTCATTGCACACAACTCCACAGCGGAAGATCATAATGAACAGCAACCCTTGAAACATCCATAACAGTTTCTCTTAGATCCAACCTGTAAAGAATACCTGAAAAATAACAACAATGATGGGATGAGATAATAATCTCAGTGAGTTCTCCTATCCTATGGGTCCACTCGGCTCTACAGGGTTCTAATCAATGTTCAACTCATATCCAACTCAAGTCAACAAGGGAACGAAGACTTGAGCGATGGGGGAACTGTCTCGCAATTGTATGGCAACATGCATCTGAGTTCTCATAACTCAACCACGATCATTATTCAGATCATGAAACATCAATTCCCGATCGGACTTACGTCTAAGCCAGACTCGGTTCATGCATGCTCGTATGATTCGACTTTCGCGGTGGATATCCGGTTCCCCTATGGGACTCTAACCCACTTTTAAGAACCATCACTCGTATGGGACTCTAACCCACTTTGAGTATCTTTCACCGTATGGGACTCTAACCCACTTAGGTGTCCACCTTTCCCCCATGTCCGCCATGGTTGGGGCTCAAACCCAATTGAGGCTCGAATCATTGGTCCCACATCCCAATGCTTACACGTTTAAGCATACCAATAGAGATGTGCACCATCACAGAAAAACACACATTCTGAATACATGATCGGTTCCACAAAACATTGGTTCCACGAACCATAACAAAATCATCAATCATAGGTGACTTCATTCACCATAATACACAAATAATAATATGGCATGTTCCATACAATGCGTCTCATTCTCAATCATGGTAACAATTCGTCCACGACCTCACATAAGCGTCGTACGAATGAATACCGTATTCTCATACGTATATCACATGAGTTCCATAACCTAGATCATATTTCTAAGTTATTAATCACGTCATTCTCCTAGGTTTCCTCACTCATCTTTGTAGAGTTTTAATCATGTTACTTCACCTTTCACATAACAACAATATTTAATTTTCATCATGATAAAATTCATGGCATTTATAAATCACATACTATTTTATAACATGGAACAATAATAATAGTCCTTTACGTTATCTTTAGTCATGTTATTTCACAATCAACCATATCAACCATGTTTAAAACCCATCATAAATATAATTCATTTAATTTGTAAGATACATAATATACTATAATATGATATCATAATAATAGCCTTTTTCATTATCTTACTAATGCATCCGTCCGCATCCAAAACGGAGTTACAACGCTCAATTAATTCATTAATCTATCTTAATCAAGATTTAGATTAATATTTATTCATTGCATAAGCATTCAACAACAACCTCTCTAGCCTAGTGGTAAGGCATGTACAGTTCAAAGGAGGTCCTGGGTTCGAATCCCACTGGTGACAAACTCTGCACAAATAGAAGATTTAATTCTGTTTCAGATTTAATTCTGTTTCAGTGTTAACCGGTCAACCAGTCACGAATTTGCCCAAATAGAAGATTTAATTCTGTTTCAGATTTAATTCTGTTTCAGTGTTAACCGGTCAACCAGTCACGAATTTGCCCAAAAAGTGAATTTTGCTGCGCGTTAACCGGTTAACACCTTAAAAAATGGGAAAAATTCCAATTTCCATTAATTCTCTCACTAACTTCTTTCCTTAATTAACTCTTCTTTTATTTTCCTTTCCATATACCATTTTTGCCTACAATTTTCACATAACATGATTTTTCCACAACAATCAACATGATATCAACACATAGCACGGATAGGGAGTATGAACACAACAAGTTTATCACAAATTCACACAAACCCTAACCCCACAAATATAGATTATTTTCCCCCAAAGGCTAAAACTATCTAAGAACTCACCTAGTAGAAGAAGAAGATGAAGTTGGTGATGATGAAGATGAGATGATGAAGATGATTTTCCCATCTTCTTCCTTCCTTCCTCTTCTTCTCTTCTTCCTCTTTCTCTTTCTTCTTTTCCTCTTTCTTTCTCTTTTTCTTCTTCTCTCTTTCTTTCTCTTTCTGATAACTCTCATTCTCTCTTCTTCTATTCTTATCCTTTCTTCTTTTCTTTCCTTTACCACACATAATACATTACATATATAATATATATAATATATAATATTAAGTAGTAATCAAAATATCCCTTCAGAGTTCACTGGTTACTCTATTGGTCCCAATTGACAACATTTAGAGCACATAGGAGCTTCAATTGTTACAACTAACCAAAGATATAATACATAGGAATTCAATAGGTCTCAACTGACAACTAATTGAGCATTTAAGGGAATATGGGATATTACACTCTCCCCCCCTTAAATTGAAATTTGCCCCCGAATTTCCTTCACTCAACAAACAAACAATCCTTGTATCAACGTCTTAGACCAACATTTGACCTCTCTTCGATTCCAAACCTCTGACATACTCATTCTTCTAACTTGTCCTTGCTGACAATTTTCCTTCTTTCATGAACTCTCGAAACTTCTTGATTTCCATCACAATCTCATTTTGATATTGGATTAACATTTAGACTTGCTCCCACTTAATTCCTCTTATATACCGCTCAACATCAGTGGGTCACTTTCTTCCCGGAAACCACGACTTCCCTTCCTTGCACTAAGTTACACAAAACATAATTACAACATCTCATCTGGACTCGATTAATCAATACTCATTAATTCTTCATAAGAAAATTTATTGATTCCCTGACCACAAATAGTATTGACTGCCCTTTTCTTGTTATTCCTTCAACAAATGCAACAACTTTGTAATCCATTTATTGATAATCTCATAAACTTCGCTTGATTTCTTACTGTATGCTACAAGCCCTTACTCCTATTGCTTCACTTCTCTCGTACTACTCCAATGAGATAGAACTATTAGCACGAGATTATCTTACTCTCATCCTTACCTCCATTCTTACGAGTAACTATCTCCCTGATCCCCATAGACTTGATTGGGCTCTTTCTCTCATCACCTTCCATTGTGATACTCTGATTCCAATAGTGGAACACTCAGGATTCCTAGGCACTACTGTTTAGCTAACAATCTTCAAAGAAACACACTTACCCTCAGAGTGCCTACTGTCCAAAATCGTACTAGAACCTTACCGACTTCCATTAGTAGAATAACTTCCTTGATGACTCACAAAAGTGTAGAATAAGACCAACACTCTTCAGAATATAGGTATCCAGGAGTTACATGGCTACAACCATAAAAATATAGAACATCCAAATTCATCATGTGTTTGACGCAGCTATACCAAATTAGCTTGACAATATCCGGTTCCGGTTACTATATTCCATATCAATCCTCTTATAGGGTTTTGATTCATTCAATATTTCTCCCGGCACATGATCTTGACCAAAACAACATAACACCATCAAGGAACTTTAACTCATCAACGAGACACCACTTCTAAGGAACTTAAGCAATCTAGAACATAACTATGAGTGTTCATACACCTCATAGAGTCACACAAAATATTCCATACACATCTAGAGATAACATTTCACTTTGTATCCAAAATCATTCATCTCAATCATTTTGTCCCATCTTCCATAATCTTAGCTCATGCTCTTACTAACATACCATCCGAGTTACATGTTTAACTGTAGGAATAACTGATTCTCGTTTCTCCTGGGAAGTATAACTCATGAATCCTTCCAATAGGGTAAAGTATCATCGTACACATCCATCACCACTCTCAGGGAGTCTACATTTAAGGCTATGAATCCAAATGAATCAATCAATTTCATACCATGACCAACCGCTTCACACCCTATCAATTTATACCACATACCTAGATAATCTCTTCCAGATCACCACTTAGTAGGTCTCTTCCAAGTCCGTTCCGTATAGTTATTCATAATCATAATAGTGGTACTTCCCAGACTTACTTAAACTGATCATGGTTTATCAGGTTGGTTTCCCCCCACACATCTGACTTCCATGAACTCTCTACAGATGACCAACTATGCACTACACCTTCGGAAATCCCAATCTCAAAACTACCAATCTGACTTGTGGTGACTTGCAACTCCATCCTCAGTTTGTACATCCACAACGGTACACTTATGACATTTAGGACGTCCTTAGCTCCAACACGGTGTGAACGTTTATACTCCGCGACTAACCAACCAACCAAATACTTCTCAAGGAGATAAATAACAACCAGACTTCCAATAAGCCAATATTACTCTTTTAATCCAAATAAAATGCACTTAAGATGAACCTTATCATTGCCACACGCTTATGATTGAAATTTTCTTCGAAACCAATACCTACTACTCCCTTCATCATACTGGGGTTACTTGTCTAGATGACTTGCTACGGACAATCCTCATTGCCTCCCAATAAACTCTTGCAACATAAAATATTCCACATTCTACACTTAGTCCACATGCTCCAGCTTAGCTTATCTTTTGTTGGCTATCATCAACTAAACTTCTTAGAATACAAGACTCACTGCTCAAAAATGTATGTTACTTTACATCCATCTCAAGACAAGGAATCCATTACACTTACTTGTGACCATAATACTTCTATCACATACTTCTCTTAACACCAAGGTCTAACTTCCTCTATTCCACTATGTAATACCCCAGACTGCTTTCAGGATTATCAACTAACCCCACAAATCAACACGGGCCCTTTTCAACATGTTTTGTCCTCACTCGCACGCTTTTCAGGAAACTTCCCAGAAGGTCACCCATCCCAATACTACTCCAAGTCAAGCACGCTTAACTATGGAGTTCTTATTGGTTAGGATACCGAAAAGAAGATGCATCTTGTTGATATAGGTAGTACCAATTAATCCTTATAAGCCTTCTTTCAACCATGTAGTCTCATACCTGCACAGCCTCAGGATCCCTCTCATTCCGATGTGAATTTGGTTTTTCCCCTAGAAGTTGCTAGGAGTGTCTCATTGTCATGCATCATGCATCGACAACCACTCCATTGCCCTCGGATGTTACATGTAACCACTCTTCGGCCTCTCCGACCTCGGGTGTTACACACTACATACTCTAGAAATCCTCGATGTGAACAATCATCAACTACACGCCCATAACTTTGTCTTAATGAATCTTAATGGTCCAATTACGCCTTTATCTAAAATGTTCCTCATTACAACGGTCGTATTGCAACATCCTCACTACTTCCACACTCGGTGTTCACTTGTCTTCCCATGGTAATTCTCTCAGTTCCAATTACAAAACCATTCTACTAAACTTCCTTAAATCCAACTTAATTGCTCTTGTCCTCAACCAGTTCTCATACAACCAAAACCCACTGGAGCTTCCATTACTATATAATGTGCGCTATCTGCCTCCAACACAAACTCTTATAATTGATCTTTAGGTAACTCATCATTCCATAATGGTCTCTTACTAACACTGAACCGCTGACGAGCTATCTCAAATCCGATTCCCCTTCTAAAACTGAACATACTTGGTTTATCTTCTAACCTCCATTTGGTCCATACATGTTTCACTTGGAATAGGCAACCATGTCCTCGAGTCTCTCCTTAGACTTCACCACTACCTTAGGCTCCCGATAAAACTGAACGTCCTTATCCCTCAAGTCTTCAACCACTTGCAAGGTACCATTCCAAATATATATATTCTATTAAGTACTCTCGTTCTTCCAAAATATTTTAGTGGCCTTAGAAACTGAAACACTGATACACTACCTCACTTCCAAACCTTATGACATATGTGTAACATAACCATCCTTTCTACTTTACCATACAGAATTATTCATAATACTATTCCATATTATTGAGTATATCTTACTCCACTAACAAATTCACTCATTCCTCAAAATTCTGACAATTCATCCAATAGAGATCCTCAACTTCTCAACTCTGTTAACACCGCAGAATCGCTTGAATGATACACTACTCTTCAATTCCATAATACCCAAATCATAACTCCTCCGAAACTTCAACCGGGTTATCCGGTTCTCCTTACTTTCTAACTCTTGGCCTGAGCCTATTCTCAAAGCGCAAGTTCAACCCACACTTCGGAGTCCTCGTGGTCGCTCAACCATGATCCTACCTACCATGCACATAATATTAGGTTGATCAGGCCCAATACTACATACAATGATATTAAGAATCATGTTGGCTAAACACACATATGAGGCAGGAATAGATTTACTTATGATGTTTCAAGGCTAGGTCGAGAATCGACCTGCTCTGATACCAACTGTAACAACCCGTATAATATATATCTAGAATAATATCATACAAGTGTTAAATCTTGGTACTGTCACAACATAAGTGCCTAATGGCATCAATATATATACATGTCCAAACTAAAACATCAATGGAACATGTTATACAATAATGCCAAAAAATAAAATCTAAGAACTATGTACAATATCTTCATTGCACACAACTCCACAGCGGAAGATCATAATGAACAGCAACCCTTGAAACATCCATAACAGTTTCTCTTAGATCCAACCTGTAAAGAATACCTGAAAAATAACAACAATGATGGGATGAGATAATAATCTCAGTGAGTTCTCCTATCCTATGGGTCCACTCGGCTCTACAGGGTTCTAATCAATGTTCAACTCATATCCAACTCAAGTCAACAAGGGAACGAAGACTTGAGCGATGGGGGAACTGTCTCGCAATTGTATGGCAACATGCATCTGAGTTCTCATAACTCAACCACGATCATTATTCAGATCACGAAACATCAATTCCCGATCGGACTTACGTCTAAGCCAGACTCGGTTCATGCATGCTCGTATGATTCGACTTTCGCGGTGGATATCCGGTTCCCCTATGGGACTCTAACCCACTTTTAAGAACCATCACTCGTATGGGACTCTAACCCACTTTGAGTATCTTTCACCGTATGGGACTCTAACCCACTTAGGTGTCCACCTTTCCCCCATGTCCGCCATGGTTGGGGCTCAAACCCAATTGAGGCTCGAATCATTGGTCCCACATCCCAATGCTTACACGTTTAAGCATACCAATAGAGATGTGCACCATCACAGAAAAACACACATTCTGAATACATGATCGGTTCCACAAAACATTGGTTCCACGAACCATAACAAAATCATCAATCATAGGTGACTTCATTCACCATAATACACAAATAATAATATGGCATGTTCCATACAATGCGTCTCATTCTCAATCATGGTAACAATTCGTCCACGACCTCACATAAGCGTCGTACGAATGAATACCGTATTCTCATACGTATATCACATGAGTTCCATAACCTAGATCATATTTCTAAGTTATTAATCACGTCATTCTCCTAGGTTTCCTCACTCATCTTTGTAGAGTTTTAATCATGTTACTTCACCTTTCACATAACAACAATATTTAATTTTCATCATGATAAAATTCATGGCATTTATAAATCACATACTATTTTATAACATGGAACAATAATAATAGTCCTTTACGTTATCTTTAGTCATGTTATTTCACAATCAACCATATCAACCATGTTTAAAACCCATCATAAATATAATTCATTTAATTTGTAAGATACATAATATACTATAATATGATATCATAATAATAGCCTTTTTCATTATCTTACTAATGCATCCGTCCGCATCCAAAACGGAGTTACAACGCTCAATTAATTCATTAATCTATCTTAATCAAGATTTAGATTAATATTTATTCATTGCATAAGCATTCAACAACAACCTCTCTAGCCTAGTGGTAAGGCATGTACAGTTCAAAGGAGGTCCTGGGTTCGAATCCCACTGGTGACAAACTCTGCACAAATAGAAGATTTAATTCTGTTTCAGATTTAATTCTGTTTCAGTGTTAACCGGTCAACCAGTCACGAATTTGCCCAAAAAGTGAATTTTGCTGCGCGTTAACCGGTTACCTTATACCGTTAACCGGTTAACACCTTAAAAAATGGGAAAAATTCCACCGTTAACCGGTTAACACCTTAAAAAATGGGAAAAATTCCAATTTCCATTAATTCTCTCACTAACTTCTTTCCTTAATTAACTCTTCTTTTATTTTCCTTTCCATATACCATTTTTGCCTACAATTTTCACATAACATGATTTTTCCACAACAATCAACATGATATCAACACATAGCACGGATAGGGAGTATGAACACAACAAGTTTATCACAAATTCACACAAACCCTAACCCCACAAATATAGATTATTTTCCCCCAAAGGCTAAAACTATCTAAGAACTCACCTAGTAGAAGAAGAAGATGAAGTTGGTGATGATGAAGATGAGATGATGAAGATGATTTTCCCATCTTCTTCCTTCCTTCCTCTTCTTCTCTTCTTCCTCTTTCTCTTTCTTCTTTTCCTCTTTCTTTCTCTTTTTCTTCTTCTCTCTTTCTTTCTCTTTCTGATAACTCTCATTCTCTCTTCTTCTATTCTTATCCTTTCTTCTTTTCTTTCCTTTACCACACATAATACATTACATATATAATATATATAATATATAATATTAAGTAGTAATCAAAATATCCCTTCAGAGTTCACTGGTTACTCTATTGGTCCCAATTGACAACATTTAGAGCACATAGGAGCTTCAGAATTTGCCCAAAAAGTGAATTTTGCTGCGCGTTAACCGGTTACCTTATACCGTTAACCGGTTAACACCTTAAAAAATGGGAAAAATTCCACCGTTAACCGGTTAACACCTTAAAAAATGGGAAAAATTCCAATTTCCATTAATTCTCTCACTAACTTCTTTCCTTAATTAACTCTTCTTTTATTTTCCTTTCCATATACCATTTTTGCCTACAATTTTCACATAACATGATTTTTCCACAACAATCAACATGATATCAACACATAGCACGGATAGGGAGTATGAACACAACAAGTTTATCATAAATTCACACAAACCCTAACCCCACAAATATAGATTATTTTCCCCCAAAGGCTAAAACTATCTAAGAACTCACCTAGTAGAAGAAGAAGATGAAGTTGGTGATGATGAAGATGAGATGATGAAGATGATTTTCCCATCTTCTTCCTTCCTTCCTCTTCTTCTCTTCTTCCTCTTTCTCTTTCTTCTTTTCCTCTTTCTTTCTCTTTTTCTTCTTCTCTCTTTCTTTCTCTTTCTGATAACTCTCATTCTCTCTTCTTCTATTCTTATCCTTTCTTCTTTTCTTTCCTTTACCACACATAATACATTACATATATAATATATATAATATATAATATTAAGTAGTAATCAAAATATCCCTTCAGAGTTCACTGGTTACTCTATTGGTCCCAATTGACAACATTTAGAGCACATAGGAGCTTCAATTGTTACAACTAACCAAAGATATAATACATAGGAATTCAATAGGTCTCAACTGACAACTAATTGAGCATTTAAGGGAATATGGGATATTACAACAGCCATGCAGGAATTCAGGTAATATTAGCTATGTCATTTAACTTTATGCCATTGTTTACTATTTGTTGCTCAATCGCCTTTTGACAGTTCTGTGTTATTTGCATTTGGACGTGTTCTTTTTGCAGGGGACTACTTATGCTGCCATCTGTTGTTTTGGTTGAGCCTTATTTTGTATGGATGTGCGATAGAACTACTAGACAGCTTTTGGATATACAGAACATGTTTGCCACCATGGGTGGATGGGCGTTTTTGTTTAGTATTGGTTAGAACTACTAGACAGCTTTTGGATACAGTGGTCACTGGGTGTTGGTTGCTATGTTTTATTCTCTTAATTGTAGTACTTTGAGAATATGTTGTTGTATATTGTTGATCAAAGAATCATATATTAATGTTGTATATATGGAGGATTAATGTTGTATATAAATGGATTCATGTTGTATATATCAATGGATTAATGGTGTATAACATTGGATTAAAGGATGAAATCAATATGAATTTTACACTTTTGCAGCATGCGAACAGGTTACCAATTAAATATATATCCACTGTTTTTCAAACAATTTTTTTTAAAATAACTAATACTTTAGAGAGCGCTTTGTCCAGAAAGCGCCCTCTAAACACTTTACATTGACAACTTTAGAGGGCGCTTTTTCCTGAAAGCGCCCTCTAAACACTTTACATTGACAACTTTAGAGGGCGCTTTTTCCTGAAAGCGCCCTCTAAACACTTTACAATGACAACTTTAGAGGGCGCTTTTTCCTGAAAGCGCCCTTTAAACACTTTACACTGACAACTTTAGAGGGCGCTTTTTCCAGAAAGTGCCCTCTAAGGTGTCCCTGTATGGACCACTCCAGAGGGCGCTTTTTTCTTAAAGCGCACTATAATGTGGCCACTTTAGACAGCGCTTTCTCCAGGAGAGCAAAGCGCTGTCTTTACCTATGCCAGCGCCAGATTAGAGGGCGCTTAAAAGCGCTGTTATAGGCCAAAATAAGCGCCCTCTTTTCCCTTATTTGGCGTAGTGATAGACAAATCATGAAAAATCCATGCTATGTGATGAATATTACTCTTGATGTTGTTGTTTTTATAAACATGTGTTTGATATGTTCTTTGTGATTGTTGTGATGATATGATTTGTTATGGTTGTGGTAAAATGATTGGTTGTGATTGTGACCTTGGAATCCTTGATTTATATGTGTATAAGAACATGTAGTACGATGGACTTTGTTGGAAGAAGAAGTGGTAATTTGCTAGAAATGGTAAAATAGAGGAAAAATGGTGTCTCTGAAGTGAAATGAGAAAATGTGAGTGGATCAATCGATTGGTCTCTGTCAACCAATCGATTGACAACCCTTGGTTTTGCAGAAAAATGAAAATTTAGCAGGACCAATCGATTGACACTACATTACAATCAATTGCACAAACTTGCTGTATATGAACAGTGGAAAATTTTAGCAGGACCAATCGATTGACACTCAGGATCAATCGATTGACACTCAACAAATTTTGAAAAACAGAAATGTGAGAGGAACCAATCGATTGGGCTTCCCCAACCAATCGATTGACTTAAGTTAAAAACTTCAAAATCCATTTCTTAAGTGTTTCTAAATGCATTCTTCCAACCATTAATCATTTGTGATGCTATGCTTATGTTGAATACATGTTAATGGTGAAAATTACATGATGAACCTAGTAAGTTAACCTAGGATTAAAATTAGGTTATGAGTAGGTCTATAACCTAGATGATATGAGAATATGATATTCATTCGTACGACGCTTATGTGGAGGTCGTGGACGAATTGTTGCCATGATTGAGAATGAGACACATTGTATGGAACATGCCATGTTATTATTTGTGTATTATGGTGAATGAAGTCACCTGTGATTGATGGATTTTGTTATGGTTCGTGGAACCGATGATTGTGGAATCGATCATGTATTCAGAATGTGTGTTTTCTGTGGTGGTACGCATCTCTATTGGTATGCTTAGATGAGTAAGCATTGGGATGTCAGACCAATGATTCGAGCCTCAATTGGGTTTGAGCCCCAACCATGGTGGACATGGGGGAAAGGTGGACACCTAAGTCGGATGTAGCCTGTAACACCCCAATTAAAATAAGATAATTATTTAATTTAAATTAATATTTTTTTTATTAATTTAATTGAATAATTGGAATTTGGGATTATTATTACTATTATTTTGGAATAATAATTATTGGGATAATTATTTATTGGAAAATATATATAAGTTGGAATTAAGGAAAAAGTCCCATTTTGGAGTAAAAAGGTTTTTACGTGAAAAACAGAGAAGCGATCGTGAAAGAGGAAAAGGGCAAAGGCAGAGCAAGAGGAAGAAGGTTGGAGAAGAGAAGAGCTTGAAGCTTGAGATTTGCCGGATTAACTCAGGTAAGGGGGGTTTATCATCGGTTAAAGGGTATTATATGATAATATGTACTGGGTAGTGATAACCATTGTTTTATCTCTGATTAGATTGATGTATGATGAAATTGTGAAATAGTGGATGAATGAAATTAGATGATAATTGAAAAGGAATTCGTAGAAATTTAACATCTATGCACATAACAGCCAGTGGATGAATGGAATTAGATGATAATTGAAAAGGAATTCGTAGAAATTTAACATCTATGCACATAACAGCCAAATGACGTTCGCCATTATGCCTTCGGTGTTCGCCGTTTGGGTTTTTTTTCCAGAATAAGAGCGTTTAACGCTAATGGCGTTCGCCATTAGCCTAATGGCGTTCGCCATTAGCCTAATGGCGTTCGCCATATCAGTTTGACAGACAGTTTTTCCAGAATGAGAGCGTTTAACGCTAATGGCGTTCGCCATTAGCCTAATGGCGTTCGCCATATCAGTTTGAAGGACAGATTTCGCGTTTTAAACTCCCAGATGTGATATCGTGGTAATGTTGTTGTTGTCTTGTTGGGTCTTGAGTAGTATAGGCGTTAGTAGAGTGTGCTAATACTGTTTTTGATTATGTGGCATGATATGATATGCTTATGTGATAATATACTGATGATGTGTGATGGTATGCATGATGCTGTGAATGTATCAGTTATGTGTGCACTTGTGAATAGACTGTTTTATAGCTTAGAGTGTGAGCATATGTCTATTCTTGAATTGTTGTTGATGATGTAGCATGGCTAGGTGATTAGCATGCATATTGTGGCCTTTATGGTGGTAGCTAATTCCCATTGTGAGGAATTAGTGAGTTAGTCATTATGGATTGTTGTCGATGTTTGCATGCTAGGTGAATTAGCGTGCATAGCATAGCCCTTGAGGGGTGGTAGCTAATTCCCGTGGTGAGGAATTAGTGAGTGAGTCACTAGGTCTCAAATGAGTGGGACTAGTTGGACTTGGTAGCCGTGCCTGGATTTGGACGGTGAGGTGAACTATATGTTCACAAATAGTCGGTACCGCATGCATGGAGTCTCATTGCATAATATGTGTATGGCGTATAATATGAATGGATGTATTCCAATATTATACGTGTGTTTGTGTTGACATTGAGTATGAATATGAGTTGTATTGGTATTGAATATGATATTTGAATTGATGTGCCGTTACTGAATGTGTGATGTGATTAGGGTGAATTAATGTGTTAATTACTTAACATTACATGCTGTTGTATAATACTTATTATATTGATTGAGGAACTCACCCTTACAACTATTTTTCAGGTAATGAGCAGTGAGTTGAATAGAAGCTAGTGCTATGGAGTCTAGTGTAGTCTCCTTAGTGGGTCATGCTCTGGTAGATGTAACATCGGGATGGGATGTTTGACTATGTTTTATTTTAGTTGTTGATCCACTTTACCTGTAATGTGGTACATGTTTTGAATGTCGATATTTTGTATCCGCTGCGAATTATGCAAATAATCTTATTTTGATTAAATAAATGGGCATGACAGGATAGAATTGATGAATGCCGTGAAATGATTGTGTGACACCCTTCGGGGCATAATTACTCTGATTAATATGTTGTTATTTTAATTGAAATATTTTGGGGTATTTTAGAAGGGTGTTACATAGCCCCATACGGTGAGAGAGACTCAAATTGGGTTTGAGTCCCATACGAGTGATAGTTCTTAAAAGTGGGTTCGAGTCCCATATGGGAACCTGATATCCACTATGAAAGTCGAAACATACGAGCATGCATGAACCGGGCCTGACTTAGACGTAAGTCCGTTCAGGAATTGATGTGCCGTGATTTGAATAATGATTGTGGTTGAGTTATGAGAACTCAGATGCATGTTGCCATACAATTACGAGTTAGTTTCCCCATCGCTCAAGTCTTCGTTCCCTTGTTGACTTGAGTTGAATATGAGTTAAATATTGATTAGAAAACCTTGTAGAGCCGAGTGGACTCATAAGATAGGGAACCCACTGAGCTTATTATCTCACCCCATGTTGTTGATTATTTTTCGGGTGGTTATGAGCAGGAGAAGGGTAAGGGCAAGATAGAGTGATATCTTGCTTACCTGATGACTGATAACTTTTCTTCCGTTGTGTAGATATTTTTGAGATCATTGTCTAATGATCTAGATTAGTAGTTTTATTTTGGGCACTCTTATGTACATTTTGTGCCATGTTGTATTTATTTTGGGCATGTATCTGTATATGTACACTGTGCTCCTAGGCGCTTATGTATTTCAGTACCAGTTTTACACTATGTATAATATGTATTCTAGACATATATTATATGTAAGTGTTACATTATTCGTATTTGGCATATTCACATTGTATTATGGTATATTATATGTAAATAAATTCAATAATTTTCTTCTCCATCACCAAATTATAGGTTTCTTCATCACTAAGTAACAAAGTTGAAGGACTATAAATTAATGATTCATATTATATATAAATGGTTAATAAGTGAAATTACATAATAAAACTCAATATTATTTGTATTCGCCATATTCACATTGTATTATGATATATTATATGTAAAAAAACTCAATATGTTTCTTCTCCATCACCAAATTTTAGGTTTGTTAATCACTAAGAAACAAAGTTAAAAAACTATAAATGAATGATTCATATTATATATAAATGGGTAACAACTGAAACTACATAATCAAGATTTGTATTCGGCATATTCACATTGTATTATGGTACACTATATGTAACTAAATTCTATAATTTTCTTCTCCATCACCAAATTTTAGGTTTCTACATCACTAAGTAACAAATTTAAAGGATTATAAATTAAGGATTCATATTATATATAAACGGTTAATAAGTGAAATTACGTAATAAAGCTAAATTATAATTGTATTTCTCATATTCACATTGTATTATGGTATATTATATGTAAAAAAAAATTAAAATTTTCTTCTCCATCACCAGTTTAAGGGTTCTTCATCCCTAAGCAACAAAGTGAAAAAAATATAAATGAATGATTCATATTATATATAAATGGGTAACAACTTAAATTACATAATCAAGATCAATATTATTTGTATTCAACATATTCACATTGTATTATGGTATATAATATGTAAATAAATTCAATTATTTTATTCTCCATCACCAAATTTTAGGTTTCTTCATCCCTAAGTAACAAAGTTAAAATACTATAAATTAATGATTCATATTATATATAAATGGTTAATAAGTGAAATTACATAATAAAACTTTATTTTATTTGTATTCGTCATATTCACATTGTATTATGGTATATTATATGTAAAAAAAATTAATATTTTTCTTCACCATCACCAAATTTTAGGTTTCTTCATCATTAAGCAACAAAGTGAAAAAAACTATAAATGAACGATTCATATTATATATAAATAGGTAACAAGTGAAATTACATAATCAAGATCAATATTATTGTTATTCGGCATATTCACATTGTAATATGGTATATTATATGTAAATAAATTCAATAAATTTCTTCTCCATCACTAAATTTTAGGTTTCTTCATCACTAAGAAACAAAGTTAAAGGACTATAAATTAAGGATTCATATTATATATAAATGGTTAACAACTGAAATTACGTAATAAAACTCAATATTATTTGTATACGTCCTATTCACATTATATTAGGGTATATTATATGTAAAAAAGAATTTAATATTTTTTTTTCATTCACCAAATTTTAGGTTTCTTCATCACTAAGCTACAAATTAAAGTTAAAAAAACTATAAATGAATGATTCATATTATATATAAATAGGTAACGAGTGAATTCACATAATCAAGATCAACATTATTCGTATTCGGCATATTCACATTGTCTTATGGTATATTTTATGTAAATAAATTCAGTAATTTTCTTCTCCATCACCAAATTTTAGGTATCTTCATCACTAACTAACAAAGTTGAAGGACTATAAATTAATGATTCATTTTATATATAAATGGTTAATAAGTGAAATTACATAATAAAACTCAATATTATTTACATTCGCCATATTTAGATTGTATTATGGTATATTATATGTAAAAAAAACTCAATATATTTCTTATCCATCACCAAATTTTAGGTTTCTTCATCACTAAGAAATAATGTTAAAAAACTATAAATCAATGATTCATATTATATATAAATGGGTAACAACTGAAACTACATAATCAAGATCAATATTATTTGTTTTCGGCATATTCACATTGGATTATGGTATACTATATGTAAATAAATTCTATAATTTTCTTCTCCATCACGAAAATTTAGGTTTCTTCATCACTAAGTAACAAATTTAAAGGATTATAAATTAATGATTAATATTATATATAAACGGTTAATAAGTAAAATTACGTAATAAAGCTCAATTGTAATTGTATTTTTCATATTCACACTATATTATGGTATATTATATATAAAAAAATTAATATTTTCTTCTCCATAACCAAATCTTAGGTTTCTTCATCACTAAGCAACAAAGTGAAACAACTATAAATGAATGATTCATATTATATATAAATGGGTAACAACTTAAATTACATAATCAAGATCAATATTATTTGTATTCGGCATATTAACATTGTATTATGGTATACTATATGTAAATAAATTCTATAATTTTCTTCTCCATCACGAAATTGTAGGTTTCTTCATCACTAAGTAACAAATTTAAAGGATTATCACTTGATGATTCATATTATATATAAACGGTTAATAAGTGAAATTACGTAATAAAGCTCAATTGTAATTGTATTTGTCATATTCACACTATATTATGGTTTATTATATATAAAAAAATTAATATTTTCTTCTCCATAACCAAATCTTAGGTTTCTTCATCACTAAGCAACAAAGTGAAAAAACTATAAATGAATGATTCATATTATATATAAATGGGTAACAACTTAAATTACATAATCAAGATCAATATTATTTGTATTAGGCATATTCACATTGTATTATGGTATATAATATGTAAATAAATTCAATAATTTTCTTCTCCATCATCAAATTTTAGGTTTCTTCATCCCTAAGTAACAAAGTTAAAGTATTATAAATTAATGATTCATATTATATATAAATGGTTAATAAGTGAAATTACATAATAAAACTCAATTTAATTTGTATTCGTCATATTCACATTGTATTATGGTATATTATATATAAAAAGAATTTAATATTTTTCTTCTCCATCACCAAATTTTAGGTTTCTTCATCACTAAGCAACAAAGTGAAAAAACTATAGATGAATGATTCATATTATATATAAATGGGTAACAAGTGAAATTACATAATCAAGATCAATATTATTTGTATTCGGCATATTCACATTGTAATATGGTATATTATATGTAAATAAATTCAATAAATTTCTTCTTCATCACCAAATTTTAGGTTTCTTCATCACTAAGTAACAAAGTTAAAAGACTATAAATTAATGATTCATATTATATATAAATGGTTTACAACTGAAATTACGTAATAAAACTCAATATTATTTGTATACGTCATATTCACATTATATTATGGTATATTATATGTAAAAAAGAATTTAATATTTTTTTTCTCATTCACCAAATTTTAGGTTTCTTCATCACTAAGCAACAAAGTTAAAAAAACTATAAATGAATGATTCATATTATATATAAATCAGTAACAAGTGAATTCACATAATCAAGATCAACATTATTTGTATTCGGCATATTCACATTGTCTTATGGTATATTATATGTAAATAAATTCAGTAATTTTCTTCTCCATCACCAAATTTTAGGTATCTTCATCACTAAGTAATAAAGTTGAAGGACTATAAATTAATGATTCATATTATATATAAATGGTTAATAAGTGAAATTACATAATAAAACTTAATATTATTTGCATTCGCCATATTCACATTGTATTACGGTATATTATATGTAAAAAAAACTCAATATATTTCTTATCCATCACCAAATTTTAGGTTTCTTCATCACTAAGAAATAATGTTAAAAAACTATAAATCAATGATTCATATTATATATAAATGGGTAACAACTGAAACTACATAATCAAGATCAATATTATTTGTTTTCGGCATATTCACATTGGATTATGGTATACTATATGTAAATAAATTCTATAATTTTCTTCTCCATCACGAAAATTTAGGTTTCTTCATCACTAAGTAACAAATTTAAAGGATTATAAATTAATGATTAATATTATATATAAACGGTTAATAAGTAAAATTACGTAATAAAGCTCAATTGTAATTGTATTTTTCATATTCACACTATATTATGGTATATTATATATAAAAAAATTAATATTTTCTTCTCAATAACCAAATCTTAGGTTTCTTCATCACTAAGCAACAAAGTGAAACAACTATAAATGAATGATTCATATTATATATAAATGGGTAACAACTTAAATTACATAATCAAGATCAATATTATTTGTATTCGGCATATTAACATTGTATTATGGTATACTTTATGTAAATAAATTCTATAATTTTCTTCTCCATCACGAAATTTTAGGTTTCTTCATCATTAAGTAACAAATTTAAAGGATTATCACTTGATGATTCATATTATATATAAACGGTTAATAAGTGAAATTACGTAATAAAGCTCAATTGTAATTGTATTTGTCATATTCACACTATATTATGGTTTATTATATATAAAAAGAATTTAATATTTTTCTTCTCCATCACCAAATTTTAGGTTTCTTCATCACTAAGCAACAAAGTGAAAAAACTATAAATGAATGATTCATATTATATATAAATGGGTAACAAGTGAAATTACATAATCAAGATCAATATTATTTGTATTCGGCATATTCACATTGTAATATGGTATATTATATGTAAATAAATTCAATAAATTTCTTCTTCATCACCAAATTTTAGGTTTCTTCATCACTAAGTAACAAAGTTAAAGGACTATAAATTAATGATTCATATTATATATAAATGGTTTACAACTGAAATTACGTAATAAAACTCAATATTATTTGTATACTTCATATTCACATTATATTATGGTATATTATATGTAAACAAGAATTTAATATTTTTCTTATCCATCACCAAATTTTAGGTTTCTTCATCACTAAGAAACAATGTTAAAAAACTATAAATGAATGATTCATATTATATATAAATGGGTAACAACTGAAACTACATAATCAAGATCAATATTATTTGTATTCGGCATATTCACATTGTATTATGGTATACTATATGTAAATAAATTCTATAATTTTCTTCTCCATCACGAAATTTTAGGTTTCTTCATCACTAAGTAACAAATTTAAAGGATTATCACTTGATGATTCATATTATATATAAAAGGTTAATAAGTAAAATTAAGTAATAAAGCTCAATTGTAATTGTATTTGTCATATTCACACTATATTATGGTTTATTATATATAAAAAAATTAATATTTTCTTCTCCATAGTCAAATCTTAGGTTTCTTCATCACTAAGCAACAAAGTGAAAAAAATATAAATGAATGATTCATATTATATATAAATGGGTAACAACTTAAATTACATAATCAAGATCAATATTATTTGTATTCGACATATTCACATTGTATTATGGTAAATAATATGTAAATAAATTCAATTATTTTATTCTCCATCACCAAATTTTAGGTTTCTTCATCCCTAAGTAACAAAGTTAAAATACTATAAATTAATGATTCATATTATATATAAATGGTTAATAAGTGAAATTACATAATAAAACTTTAATTTATTTGTATTCGTCATATTCACATTGTATTATGGTATATTATATGTAAAAAAAATTAATATTTTTCTTCACCATCACCAAATTTTAGGTTTCTTCATCATTAAGCAACAAAGTGAAAAAAACTATAAATGAACGATTCATATTATATATAAATGGGTAACAAGTGAAATTACATAATCAAGATCAATATTATTTGTATTCGACATATTCACATTGTAATATGGTATATTATATGTAAATAAATTCAATAAATTTCTTCTCCATCACCAAATTTTAGGTTTCTTCATCACTAAATAACAAAGTTAAAGGACTATAAATTAATGATTCATATTATATATAAATGGTTTACAACTGAAATTACGTAATAAAACTCAATATTATTTGTATACGTCATATTCACATTATATTATGGTATATTATATGTAAAAAAGAATTTAATATTTTTTTCTCATTCACCAAATTTTAGGTTTCTTCATCACTAAGCAACAAAGTTAAAAAAACTATAAATGAATGATTCATATTATATATAAATCAGTAACAAGTGAATTCACATAATCAAGATCAACATTATTTGTATTCGGCATATTCACATTGTCTTATGGTATATTATATGTAAATAAATTCAGTAATTTTCTTCTCCATCACCAAATTTTAGGTATCTTCATCACTAAGTAACAAAGTTGAAGGACTATAAATTAATGATTCATATTATATATAAATGGTTAATAAGTGAAATTACATAATAAAACTTAATATTATTTGCATTCGCCATATTCACATTGTATTACGGTATATTATATGTAAAAAAAACTCAATATTTTTCTTATCCATCACCAAATTTTAGGTTTCTTCATCACTAAGAAACAATGTTAAAAAACTATAAATGAATGATTCATATTATATATAAATGGGTAACAACTGAAACTACATAATCAAGATCAATATTATTGTATTCGGCATATTCACATTGTATTATGGTATACTATATGTAAATAAATTCTATAATTTTCTTCTCCATCACGAAATTTTAGGTTTCTTCATCACTAAGGAACAAATTTAAAGGATTATCAATTAATGATTCATATTATATATAAACGGTTAATAAGTGAAATTACGTAATAAAGCTCAATTGTAATTGTATTTTTCATATTCACACTATATTATGGTTTATTATATATATATAAAAAATTAATATTTTCTTCTCCATAACCAAATCTTAGGTTTCTTCATCACTAAGCAACAAAGTGAAAAAACTATAAATGAATGATTCATATTATATATAAATGGGTAACAACTTAAATTACATAATCAAGCTCAATATTATTTGTATTAGGCATATTCACATTGTATTATGGTATATAATATGTAAATAAATTCAATAATTTTCTTCTCCATCATCAAATTTTAGGTTTCTTCATCCCTAAGTAACAAAGTTAAAGTATTATAAATTAATGATTCATATTATATATAAATGGTTAATAAGTGAAATTACATAATAAAACTCAATTTAATTTGTATTCGTCATATTCACATTGTATTATGGTATATTATATATAAAAAGAATTTAATATTTTTCTTCTCCATCACCAAATTTTAGGTTTCTTCATCACTAAACAACAACGTGAAAAAACTATAAATGAATGATTCATATTATATATTAATGGGTAACAAGTGAAATTACATAATCAAGATCAATATTATTTGTATTCGGCATATTCACATTGTAATATGGTATATTATATGTAAATAAATTCAATAAATTTTTTCTTCATCACCAAATTTTAGGTTTCTTCATCACTAAGCAACAAAGTGAAAAAAATATAAATGAATGATTCATATTATATATAAATGGGTAACAACTTAAATTACATAATCAAGATCAATATTATTTGTATTCGACATATTCACATTGTATTATGGTAAATAATATGTAAATAAATTCAATTATTTTATTCTCCATCACCAAATTTTAGGTTTCTTCATCCCTAAGTAACAAAGTTAAAATACTATAAATTAATGATTCATATTATATATAAATGGTTAATAAGTGAAATTACATAATAAAACTTTAATTTATTTGTATTCGTCATATTCACATTGTATTATGGTATATTATATGTAAAAAAAATTAATATTTTTCTTCACCATCACCAAATTTTAGGTTTCTTCATCATTAAGCAACAAAGTGAAAAAAACTATAAATGAACGATTCATATTATATATAAATGGGTAACAAGTGAAATTACATAATCAAGATCAATATTATTTGTATTCGACATATTCACATTGTAATATGGTATATTATATGTAAATAAATTCAATAAATTTCTTCTCCATCACCAAATTTTAGGTTTCTTCATCACTAAATAACAAAGTTAAAGGACTATAAATTAATGATTCATATTATATATAAATGGTTAACAACTGAAATTACATAATAAAACTCAATATTATTTGTATACGTCATATTCACATTATATTATGCTATATTATATGTAAAAAAGAATTTAATATTTTTCTTCTCCATCACCAAGCTTAGGTTTCTACATCACTAAGCAACAAAGTGAAAAAATTATAAATAAATGATTCATATTATATATAAATAGGTAACAAGTGAAATTACATAATCAAGATCAATATTATTGTTATTCGGCATATTCACATTGTAATATGGTATATTATATGTAAATAAATTCAATAAATTTCTTCTCCATCACTAAATTTTAGGTTTCTTCATCACTAAGAAACAAAGTTTAAGGACTATAAATTAAGGATTCATATTATATATAAATGGTTAACAACTGAAATTACGTAATAAAACTCAATATTATTTGTATACGTCATATTCACATTATATTAGGGTATATTATATGTAAAAAAGAATTTAATATTTTTTTTTCATTCACCAAATTTTAGGTTTCTTCATCACTAAGCAACAAAGTTAAAAAAACTATAAATGAATGATTCATATTATATATAAATAGGTAACGAGTGAATTCACATAATCAAGATCAACATTATTCGTATTCGGCATATTCACATTGTCTTATGGTATATTATATGTAAATAAATTCAGTAATTTTCTTCTCCATCACAAAATTTTAGGTATCTTCATCACTAAGTAACAAAGTTGAAGGACTATAAATTAATGATTCATTTTATATTTAAATGGTTAATAAGTGAAATTACATTATAAAACTCAATATTATTTACATTCGCCATATTCACATTGTATTATGGTATATTATATGTAAAAAAAACTCAATATTTTTCTTATCCATCACCAAATTTTAGGTTTCTTCATCACTAAGAAACAATGTTAAAAAACTATAAATGAATGATTCATATTATATATAAATGGGTAACAACTGAAACTACATAATCAAGATCAATATTATTTGTATTCGGCATATTAACATTGTATTATGGTATACTATATGTAAATAAATTCTAAAATTTTCTTCTCCATCACGAAATTTTAGGTTTCTTCATCACTAAGTAACAAATTTAAAGGATTATCACTTAATGATTCATATTATATCTAAACGGTTAATAAGTGAAATTACGTAATAAAGCTCAATTGTAATTGTATTTGTCATATTCACACTCTATTATGGTTTATTATATATAAAAAAAATTAATATTTTCTTCTCCATAACCAAATCTTAGGTTTCTTCATCACTAAGCAACAAAGTGAAAAAACTATAAATGAATGATTCATATTATATATAAATGGGTAACAACTTAAATTACATAATCAAGATCAATATTATTTGTATTAGGCATATTCACATTGTATTATGGTATATAATATGTAAATAAATTCAATAATTTTCTTCTCCATCATCAAATTTTAGGTTTCTTCATCCCTAAGTAACAAAGTTAAAGTATTATACATTAATGATTCATATTATATATAAATGGTTAATAAGTGAAATTACATAATAAAACTCAATTTAATTTGTATTCGTCATATTCACATTGTATTATGGTATATTATATATAAAAAAATTTTAATATTTTTCTTCTCCATCACCAAATTTTAGGTTTCTTCATCACTAAACAACAACGTGAAAAAACTATAAATGAATGATTCATATTATATATTAATGGGTAACAAGTGAAATTACATAATCAAGATCAATATTATTTGTATTCGGCATATTCACATTGTAATATGGTATATTATATGTAAATAAATTCAATAAATTTCTTCTTCATCACCAAATTTTAGGTTTCTTCATCACTAAGTAACAAAGTTAAAGGACTATAAATTAATGATTCATATTATATATAAATGGTTTACAACTGAAATTACGTAATAAAACTCAATATTATTTGTATACTTCATATTCACATTATATTATGGTATATTATATGTAAACGAGAATTTAATATTTTTCTTATCCATCACCAAATTTTAGGTTTCTTCATCACTAAGAAACAATGTTAAAGGAAATTCATTGAGGGATTTTCTAAGTTGGCGTTACCGTTGACGATGTTGACTAGAAAGGGGCAAGCGTTTGTTTGGGACTCAAAATGTGAAGAAGGTTTCCAAGAGTTAAAGAGAAGGTTAAATACTGCTCCTATTCTGATATTACCAAGTCCGTCGCAACCGTTTGAGGTTTACTGTGATGCTTCATTGTTGGGTTTGGGTGGTGTTTTGATGCAGAATAAGCAGACTGTAGCTTATGCTTCGAGACAACTGAAGGTTCATGAGAGGAACTATCCGACACACGATTTAGAGTTGGCAGCTGTGGTATTTGTTCTGAAGTTATGGAGGCATTACTTGTACGGGTCAAGATTTGAGGTTTTCAGTGACCATAAAAGTTTAAAGTATTTGTTTGATCAGAAAGAGCTGAATATGAGACAGAGGAGATGGTTAGAGTTTCTGAAGGATTATGACTTTGGTTTGAATTACCATCCGGGTAAAGCAAACGTTGTGGCTGATGCATTGAGTCGGAAATCATTGCATATGTCTATGTTAATGTTTAAGGAATTGGATTTAATTGAGCAGTTTAGAGACTTGAGTTTGGTGTGTGAGAGTACTCATAATAGTGTTAAATTGGGAATGTTGAAGTTAACGAGTGGTATTCTGGATGAGATTAGAGAGGGTCAGAAATCCGATGTGCTTTTGGTTGACAAGTTGACTCTAGTGAATCAAGGTCAAGGTGGTGAATTCAGAGTTGATGAGAATGGTGTTTTGAAATTTGGTAATCGGGTGTGTATTCCGGATGTTACCGAACTTAAGAAGAGTATTCTCGAGGAAGGACATCGTAGTGGCCTGAGTATTCATCCTGGGGCTACGAAGATGTATCATGATTTGAAAAAGTTATTTTGGTGGCCGGGAATGAAAAGAGAAATTGCGAGTTTTGTTTATTCTTGTTTGACTTGTCAGAAGTCAAAGATTGAGCATCAGAAGCCGTCTGGGCTAATGCAACCGTTGGCTATTCCAGAGTGGAAGTGGGATAGTATCAGTATGGATTTTGTTTCTGGTTTACCGAGGACAATTAAGAATTTTGAAGCTATTTGGGTGATTGTTGACAGATTGACAAAATCGGCTCATTTCATTCCTATCAGAATGGATTATCCGTTAGAGAGATTAGCTGAGTTGTATATTGAGAAAATTGTAAGTTTGCATGGTATTCCGTCGAGTATTGTTTCGGACAGAGATCCTAGATTTACATCGAAGTTCTGGGAAGGTTTGTAGAGGGCTTTGGGAACTAAGCTGAGATTGAGTTCTGCATATCATCCGCAGACTGATGGTCAGACTGAGAGGACGATTCAGTCACTGGAGGATCTTTTGAGGGCTTGTGTTTTGGAAAAGGGAGGTGCTTGGGATTGTTATTTACCTTTGATTGAGTTTACCTACAACAATAGTTTTCATTCGAGCATTGGTATGGCACCGTTTGAAGCTTTGTATGGTAGGAGATGTCGGACACCTTTATGTTGGTATGAGTCCGATGAGAGTGTTGTGGTTGGACCGGAGATTGTTCAACAAACTACGGAAAAGATTAAGATGATTCAGGAGAAGATGAGGATTGCTCAGAGTCGTCAGAAGAGTTATCACGACAAGAGGAGGAAGTCACTTGAGTTCCAAGAGGGAGATCATGTGTTTCTTTGTGTTACTCTGGTAACTGGGGTTGGTCGAGCTTTGAAGTCGAAGAAGCTGACACCTCGATTTATTGGTCCTTACCAGATTTTGGAGAGGATAGGGGAGGTAGCCTATCGTATCGCTTTACCGCCGTCACTTGCGAATTTGCATGAGGTTTTTCATGTGTCTCAGTTGAGGAGGTACATTCCTGATCCGTCGCATGTGGTCCAAGTAGATGATGTACAGGTGAGAGATAACCTGACTGTTGAAACATCACATATGAGGATCGAGGATCGAGAGTTGAAGCAGTTGCGGGGTAAAGAGATTGCTTTGGTAAAGGTAGCTTGGGGAGGACCAACAGGTGGCAATGTGACCTGGGAACTTGAGAGTCAGATGAAGGAGTCTTATCCAGAGTTATTCGCTTGAGGTATGTTTTCGAGGACGAAAACTCTTTTAGTGGGGGAGAGATGTAACACCCTGATAAAATATGATAATTATTTAATTTAAGTTTAATAATATATTATGATGATAATATGAATGAAAGGGTATTATTTTTCAAAATAAAAGATAAACCATTCATATATATTATTATTAGTATATTTATTAATTTAATTAAATAATTGGAATATTATTGGATTATTATTATTGGAATAATAAAGTTGGAATTGGAACATTTCTGGAATCAGTAAAAAGTCCCATTTTGGTAAAAAGGGTTTTTCACGTGAAAACAGAGAAGCGACTGAAAAGTGGAAAAAGGGCAAAAAGGAAGAGCAAGAGAGAAAGGGTTGGAGAAGGGAAAAGCTTGAAGTGAAAGGATTTGCCGGATTAACTCAGGTAAGGGGGGTTTATCGTCGTTTAATGGGTATTATGGGTTAACATGTAATGGGTAGTAATAAGCCATTGGATTGACCCTAATTAGGATGATGCATGCTGCAATTTGTGAACTTATGGATGAATGAAATATGGGTTATAATTGGAGAAAATTCGTAGGAATTAGATGTAATAAGGTTAGAAATTTGTGAAATTGAATGGATATGATCTGTGTTAGATAATATGCACGATTGCGGTGTAAAAATTGGACTATGGGAGGTTGGATTTGAGAAATCTCGTAGCAGAGAAAACCCCATAGCAGATCTGAAATTTTGGTTCTGGTCATACGCGTATGACACTAGGCCATACGCGTATGAGATGGCCTGGAGGGGAGGAGGATGGTGCTGATACGCGCCATACGCGTGTTCTTACGCGTAGCCTGTGAGTGGTACGCGTATGGGGTGAGGCCATACGCGTATGAGTGAAGAAGATGATGATTCTAACGTAGTTTTGCCTCTGTTGGTACGCGTATGGGAGAAGAGGTACGCGTATCATACACGTATGATGTAACACCCCGATAAAATATGATAATTATTTAAATTAAGTTTAATAGTATATTATGATGATAATATGAATGAGAGGGTATTATTTTTCAAAATAAAAGATAAACCATTCCTATATATTATTATTAGTATATTTATTAATTTAATTAAATAATTGGAATATTATTGGATTATTATTATTGGAATAATAAAGTTGGAAATTTTATGAATAATCGAGGGTAGAAGAGAGAAATCCAATTTAAGAATTTTGTTATTATAAGAAGGAAGTGGAAAGGTTAGAGAGAGTTTTTCTATCAGTACGTGAAAACAGAGAACACGTAAGAATTGGGAGAAAAAAGAAGAAACTGAGAAAGGGAGAAGAAGAGGCTAGGGCTCAAGAGGAGAATTCACGATTGTTGAAGGTCAAAGAATCAATTGCCGGATTAACTCAGGTAAGGGGGGTTTATCGTCGTTTAATGGGTATTATGGATTAACATGTAATGGGTAGTAATAAGCCGTTGAATTAACCCTAATTGGGATGATGAGTGCTGAAAAATTGAGATGAATAAGTTATGATTAAGCTGTAATTGAATCTATATTTGGGTGAGTTGGGATTTTCCGAACGTGTAGCTTTTTACGGAATTGGAATCGGAGGTCCGGAAGTCCTCCAACGGCGGAGAATGCGGAGAATTCTGCTTTCTGCTTCGTGTTAGCGCAGGAACAGCTTTCTGTCTTACGTTAACCGGTTAACCCAGGGTGTTAACCGGTTAACACTGTTATGAATTGTGAAATATTGCTGTTTGTCTTGCGTTAACCGGTTAACCCAGGGCGTTAACCGGTTAACACTGTTGTGAATTGCCAGGAAGCGCGTTCTGTTTACGTTAACCGGTTAACCCAGGGCGTTAACCGGTTAACACTGTGTGAAAAATGAAAAATTTATATTTAAATGTGGTGTGCATGTTTGATGTTTGGCCTATATTGGCGTATGATATAATAGGGATCATTTCCCGTTGTTTTGAGCAGTAGGGGTATTAGTAGAGCGTGCTAATACTGTGATTGATTATGTGGCATGATATGATTATGTGATAAATATGTTGATGATGTATGATTGTATGCATAATGCTGTGGATGTATCTATTATGTATGCAATTGTGAATGGACTGTTTATGGCTTAGAGTGTGAGCATATGTCCATTGTGGATGATTGTTGATGTTTGCATGACTAAGTGATTTAGCTTGCATATTGTGGCCTCTATGGTGGTAGCTAATTCCCATGGTGAGGAATTAGTGAGTGAGTTATTGTGGATTGTTATTGATGTTTGCATGCTAGGTGATTAGCGTGCATAGCATAGCCCTTGGGGTGGTAGCTAATTCCCATGGTGAGGAATTAGTGAGTGAGTCACTAGGTCTCAAATGAGTGGGACTAGTGAGCTTGGTAGCCGTATCTGGATTTGATCGGTGAGGTTGAACTATATGTTCACGAATAGTCGGTACCGCATGCATGGAGTCTCATTGCATAATGTATGTATTGTGTATAATATGGATGGATGTGTTCCAATATTATACGTGTGTTTTGATGTTTATGTTGAGCATGATTATGAGTATGAGTTGATGTTGCCGTTACTGAATGTGTGATGTGATTAGGGTGATAAGATGTGTTCATTTACTTAGCATTACATGATATTTTATAATGCTTATTACATCGATTGAGGAACTCACCCTTACAACTATGTTTCAGGTAACGAGCAGTGATTGAGTAGAAGCTAGTGCTTGGAGTCTAGTGTAGTTCCTTAGTGAGTCATGCTCTGGTATATGTAACATCGGGACGGGATGTTTTACTTGTTTTTCATTGATGATTGTTGAACTAGTTTACATGTAATGTGTTACATGTTTTGCATGTTGTTGTTAATTTCTATCCGCTGCGAATTATGCAAATGTTTATTTTGATGAATAAATGAGCATGAAGAGTTAAATTGGAACATGGTGTGAAGTGTCAAGTGTGACACCCTTAAATTGCATATATACTCTGATTTATGTTTGGTTGTTTTAATTATTTATTGGGGGTATTTTAGAAGGGTGTTACATTAGTGGTATCAGAGCATAGTCGGTCGAGTCGAGTCGTAATTATTCTGTTCCCTGTATGTGATAGGTGTTGTGTAACCCTATCAATACTTATTGTTTTAGCTTGTTGGGTCTTCAGAATAGAGATGGCTGGAAGAGGTAGAGACGATGCTGCGATTTCTGAGGCTCTGGGTATGCTAGCTGGAGTACTTGGAGGGAATCCGAATGTTGTGGGATTGGGAGCTGCTCGTCAACTGAGTGAGTTCCAGAAGAACAATACTCCAATGTTCAGGGGAGCATACGATCCAGATGGTGCTCAGAAGTGGTTGAAGGAGATCGAGAGGATCTTCCGAGTGACTGAGTGTGCCGATAACCAGAAGGGCAGGTTCGGTACGCATATGCTGTCAGAGGAAGCAGATGATTGGTGGGTTGCTACCCGCACTAAGTTGGAAACTGCTGGGAGTGCTGAGATCACTTGGGCGGTGTTCAGAGAGAGATTCCTGAGGAAGTACTTTCCAGAGGATGTCAGAGGAAAGAAAGAGATAGAGTTCTTAGAATTGAAGCAGGGCAACCGGTCTGTTACTGAGTATGCTACTAAGTTCACAGAGCTGTCGAAGTATTACACTCCCTATGATGAGGCAGTAGCAGATGGGGCAGAGTTGTTTATGCTGTTAGCGACTTTGGAGGCTAAAGATAAACAGGTGATTTGCGATCTAGCCGTGGTGTGTGATTTTCCTGATGTGTTTCCTGAAGAAGTGAATGAATTACCGCCAGAGCGTGAAGTTGAGTTCTCGATTGATTTGGTACCTGGTACTAGGCCGGTGTCGATGGCTCCGTACCGTATGTTTGCTGTTGAGTTAGCTGAATTGAAGAGTCAGCTGGAAGATCTGTTGGATAAGAAATTTATTCGTCCGAGTGTGTCACCATGGGGCGCACCAGTGTTATTGGTTAAGAAGAAAGGAGGTACTATGAGGTTGTGTGTGGACTACAGGCAACTGGATAAAGTGACGATCAAGAATCGGTATCCTTTGCCAAGGATAGATGATTTGATGGATCAGTTGGTTGGTGCGAGTGTGTTCAGCAAAATAGATTTGAGATCGGGGTATCATCAGATACGTGTGAAAACTGAGGATATTCAGAAGACTGCTTTCAGAACAAGGTATGGACATTATGAGTATTCTGTAATGCCTTTTGGTGTGACTAATGCGCCTGGGGTATTTATGGAGTATATGAATAGGATTTTCCATCCGTACCTAGACAAGTTTGTTGTGGTGTTTATTGACGATATTTTGGTGTATTCGAAATCTGAAGAAGAGCATGCTGAACATTTGAGAGTGGTTTTAGGAGTTCTACGAGAAAAGAAGTTATTTGCTAAACTGTCCAAGTGTGAATTTTGGTTAGAAGAGGTTAGTTTTCTTGGTCATGTGGTTTCAAGAGGAGGTATTGTTGTTGATCCTTCTAAGATGGAAGCGGTATCTAAGTGGGAAGCTCCGAAGTCAGTTCCTGAGATAAGGAGTTTTCTTGGACTTGCAGGTTATTATAGGAAATTCATTGAGGGATTTTCTAAGTTGGCGTTACCGTTGACGATGTTGACTAGAAAGGGGCAAGCATTTGTTTGGGACTCAAAATGTGAAGAAGGTTTCCAAGATTTAAAAAGAAGGTTAACTACTGCTCCTATTCTGATATTACCAAGTCCATCGGAACCATTTGAGGTTTACTGTGATGCTTCATTGTTGGGTTTGGGTGGTGTTTTGATGCAGAATAAGCAGGTTGTAGCTTATGCTTCGAGACAACTGTGGGAATGATAGAAATGATGATGTTAAACCCATGAAATTTGATTGAATTGTGGGAATGATGAAAATGTTGATTTTAAACCCATGAAATTTGATTAAATTGTGGGAATTATAAAAATGATGATGTTAAACCCATGAAATTTGATTGAATTGTGGGAGTGATGAAAATGATGATGTTAAACCCATGAGATTTGATTGAATTGTTAGAAAGATGAAAATGTTGGTGGTAAACCCCATGAAATTTGATTGAATTGTGGGAATTATAGAAATGATGATGTTAAACCCATGAAATTAGATTGAATTGTGGGAATGATGAAAATGTTGATGTTAAACACATGAAATTTGATTGAGTTGTGGGAATGATGAAAATGTTGATGTTAAACCCATCAAATTTGATTGAATTATGGGAATTATAGAAATGATGTTGTTAAACCCATGAAATTTGATTGAATACTGGGAATGATGAAAATGTTGATGTTAAACCCATGAAATTTGATTGAATTATGGGAATTATAGAAATGATGTTGTTAAACCCATGAAATTTGATTGAATACTGGGAATGATGAAAATGTTGATGTTAAACCCATGAAATTTGATTGAATTATGGGAATTATAGAAATGATGATGTTTAACCCATGAAATTTGATTGAATTGTGGGAATGATGAAAAGGTTGATGTTAAACCCAGGAAATTTGATTGAGTTGTGGGAATGATGAAAATGTTGATGTTAAACCCATGAAATTTTATTGAGTTGTGGGAATGATGAAAATGTTGATGTTAAACCCATGAAATTTGATTGAATTATGGGAATTATAGAAATGATGATGTTAAACCCATGAAATTTTATTGAATACTGGGAATGATGAAAATGTTGATGTTAAACCCATGAAATTTGTTTGAGTTGTGGGAATGATGAAAATGATGATGTTAAACCCATGAAATTTGATTGAATTGTGGGAATTATAGAAATGATCATGTTAAACCCATGAAATTTGATTGAATTGTGTGAAAGATGAAAATGTTGGTGTTAAACCCATGAAATTTGATTGAATTGTCGGAATGATGAAAATGTTGATGTTAAACCCATGAAATTTGATTGAATTGTGGGAATTATAGAAATGATGATGTTAAACCCATGAAATTTGATTGAATTGTGGGAATGATGAAAATGTTGATTTTAAACCCATGAAATTTGATTAAATTGTGGGAATTATAAAAATGATGATGTTAAACCCATGAAATTTGATTGAATTGTGGGAGTGATGAAAATGATGATGTTAAACCCATGAGATTTGATTGAATTGTTAGAAAGATGAAAATGTTGGTGTTAAACCCATGAAATTTGATTGAATTGTGGGAATTATAGAAATGATGATGTTAAACCCATGAAATTAGATTGAATTGTGGGAATGATGAAAATGTTGATGTTAAACCCATGAAATTTGATTGAGTTGTGGGAATGATGAAAATGTTGATGTTAAACCCATGAAATTTGATTGAATTATGGGAATTATAGAAATGATGTTGTTAAACCCATGAAATTTGATTGAATACTGGGAATGATGAAAATGTTGATGTTAAACCCATGAAATTTGATTGAATTGTGGGAATGATGAAAATGTTGATGTTAAACCCATGAAATTTGTTTGAGTTGTGGGAATGATGAAATTAATGATGTTAAACCCATGAAATTTGATTGAATTGTGGGAATTATAGAAATGATCATGTTAAACCCATGAAATTTGATTGAATTGTGTGAAAGATGAAAATGTTGGTGTTAAACCCATGAAATTTGATTGAATTGTCGGAATGATGAAAATGTTGATGTTAAACCCATGAAATTTGATTGAATTGTGGGAATTATAGAAATGATGATGTTAAACCCATGAAATTTGATTGAATTGTGGGAATGATGAAAATGTTGATTTTAAACCCATGAAATTTGATTTAATTGTGGGAATTATAAAAATGATGATGTTAAACCCATGAAATTTGATTGAATTGTGGGAGTGATGAAAATGATGATGTTAAACCCATGAGATTTGATTGAATTGTTAGAAAGATGAAAATGTTGGTGTTAAACCCATGAAATTTGATTGAATTGTGGGAATTATAGAAATGATGATGTTAAACCCATGAAATTAGATTGAATTGTGGGAATGATGAAAATGTTGATGTTAAACCCATGAAATTTGATTGAGTTGTGGGAATGATGAAAATGTTGATGTTAAACCCATGAAATTTGATTGAATTATGGGAATTATAGAAATGATGTTGTTAAACCCATGAAATTTGATGGAATACTGGGAATGATGAAAATGTTGATGTTAAACCCATGAAATTTGATTGAATTGTGGGAATGATGAAAATGTTGATGTTAAACCCATGAAATTTGTTTGAGTTGTGGGAATGATGAAATTAATGATGTTAAACCCATGAAATTTGATTGAATTGTGGGAATTATAGAAATGATCATGTTAAACCCATGAAATTTGATTGAATTGTGTGAAAGATGAAAATGTTGGTGTTAAACCCATGAAATTTGATTGAATTGTCGGAATGATGAAAATGTTGATGTTAAACCCATGAAATTTGATTGATTTGTGGGAATTATAGAAATGATGATGTTAAACCCATGAAATTTGATTGAATTGTGGGAATGATGAAAATGTTGATTTTAAACCCATGAAATTTGATTAAATTGTGGGAATTATAAAAATGATGATGTTAAACCCATGAAATTTGATTGAATTGTGGGAGTGATGAAAATGATGATGTTAAACCCATGAGATTTGATTGAATTGTTAGAAAGATGAAAATGTTGGTGTTAAACCCATGAAATTTGATTGAATTGTGGGATATATAGAAATCATGATGTTAAACCCATGAAATTAGATTGAATTGTGGGAATGATGAAAATGTTGATGTTAAACCCATGAAATTTGATTGAGTTGTGGGAATGATGAAAATGTTGATGTTAAACCCATGAAATTTGATTGAATTATGGGAATTATAGAAATGATGTTGTTAAACCCAGGAAATTTGATTGAATACTGGGAATGATGAAAATGTTGATGTTAAACCCATGAAATTTGATTGAATTGTGGGAATGATGAAAATGTTGATGTTAAACCCATGAAATTTGTTTGAGTTGTGGGAATGATGAAATTAATGATGTTAAACCCATGAAATTTGATTGAATTGTGGGAATTATAGAAATGATCATGTTAAACCCATGAAATTTGATTGAATTGTGTGAAAGATGAAAATGTTGGTGTTAAACCCATGAAATTTGATTGAATTGTCGGAATGATGAAAATGTTGATGTTAAACCCATGAAATTTGATTGAATTGTGGGAATTATAGAAATGATGATGTTAAACCCATGAAATTTGATTGAATTGTGGGAATGATGAAAATGTTGATTTTAAACCCATGAAATTTGATTAAATTGTGGGAATTATAAAAATGATGATGTTAAACCCATGAAATTTGATTGAATTGTGGGAGTGATGAAAATGATGATGTTAAACCCATGAGATTTGATTGAATTGTTAGAAAGATGAAAATGTTGGTGTTAAACCCATGAAATTTGATTGAATTGTGGGAATTATAGAAATCATGATGTTAAACCCATGAAATTAGATTGAATTGTGGGAATGATGAAAATGTTGATGTTAAACCCATGAAATTTGATTGAGTTGTGGGAATGATGAAAATGTTGATGTTAAACCCATGAAATTTGATTGAATTATGGGAATTATAGAAATGATGTTGTTAAACCCAGGAAATTTGATTGAATACTGGGAATGATGAAAATGTTGATGTTAAACCCATGAAATTAGATTGAATTGTGGGAATGATGAAAATGTTGATGTTAAACCCATGAAATTTGATTGAGTTGTGGGAATGATGAAAATGTTGATGTTAAACCCATGAAATTTGATTGAATTATGGGAATTATAGAAATGATGTTGTTAAACCCAGGAAATTTGATTGAATACTGGGAATGATGAAAATGTTGATGTTAAACCCATGAAATTTGATTGAATTGTGGGAATGATGAAAATGTTGATGTTAAACCCATGAAATTTGTTTGAGTTGTGGGAATGATGAAAATGATGATGTTAAACCCATGAAATTTGATTGAATTGTGGGAATTATAGAAATGATCATGTTAAACCCATGAAATTTGATTGAATTGTGTGAAAGATGAAAATGTTGGTGTTAAACCCATGAAATTTGATTGAATTGTCGGAATGATGAAAATGTTGATGTTAAACCCATGAAATTTGATTGAATTGTGGGAATTATAGAAATGATGATGTTAAACCCATGAAATTTGATTGAATTGTGGGAATGATGAAAATGTTGATTTTAAACCCATGAAATTTGATTAAATTGTGGGAATTATAAAAATGATGATGTTAAACCCATGAAATTTGATTGAATTGTGGGAGTGATGAAAATGATGATGTTAAACCCATGAGATTTGATTGAATTGTTAGAAAGATGAAAATGTTGGTGTTAAACCCATGAAATTTGATTGAATTGTGGGAATTATAGAAATCATGATGTTAAACCCATGAAATTAGATTGAATTGTGGGAATGATGAAAATGTTGATGTTAAACCCATGAAATTTGATTGAGTTGTGGGAATGATGAAAATGTTGATGTTAAACCCATGAAATTTGATTGAATTATGGGAATTATAGAAATGATGTTGTTAAACCCAGGAAATTTGATTGAATACTGGGAATGATGAAAATGTTGATGTTAAACCCATGAAATTTGATTGAATTGTGGGAATGATGAAAATGTTGATGTTAAACCCATGAAATTTGTTTGAGTTGTGGGAATGATGAAATTAATGATGTTAAACCCATGAAATTTGATTGAATTGTGGGAATTATAGAAATGATCATGTTAAACCCATGAAATTTGATTGAATTGTGTGAAAGATGAAAATGTTGGTGTTAAACCCATGAAATTTGATTGAATTGTCGGAATGATGAAAATGTTGATGTTAAACCCATGAAATTTGATTGAATTGTGGGAATTATAGAAATGATGATGTTAAACCCATGAAATTTGATTGAATTGTGGGAATGATGAAAATGTTGATTTTAAACCCATGAAATTTGATTAAATTGTGGGAATTATAAAAATGATGATGTTAAACCCATGAAATTTGATTGAATTGTGGGAGTGATGAAAATGATGATGTTAAACCCATGAGATTTGATTGAATTGTTAGAAAGATGAAAATGTTGGTGTTAAACCCATGAAATTTGATTGAATTGTGGGAATTATAGAAATCATGATGTTAAACCCATGAAATTAGATTGAATTGTGGGAATGATGAAAATGTTGATGTTAAACCCATGAAATTTGATTGAGTTGTGGGAATGATGAAAATGTTGATGTTAAACCCATGAAATTTGATTGAATTATGGGAATTATAGAAATGATGTTGTTAAACCCAGGAAATTTGATTGAATACTGGGAATGATGAAAATGTTGATGTTAAACCCATGAAATTAGATTGAATTGTGGGAATGATGAAAATGTTGATGTTAAACCCATGAAATTTGATTGAGTTGTGGGAATGATGAAAATGTTGATGTTAAACCCATGAAATTTGATTGAATTATGGGAATTATAGAAATGATGTTGTTAAACCCAGGAAATTTGATTGAATACTGGGAATGATGAAAATGTTGATGTTAAACCCATGAAATTTGATTGAATTGTGGGAATGATGAAAATGTTGATGTTAAACCCATGAAATTTGTTTGAGTTGTGGGAATGATGAAAATGATGATGTTAAACCCATGAAATTTGATTGAATTGTGGGAATTATAGAAATGATCATGTTAAACCCATGAAATTTGATTGAATTGTGTGAAAGATGAAAATGTTGGTGTTAAACCCATGAAATTTGATTGAATTGTCGGAATGATGAAAATGTTGATGTTAAACCCATGAAATTTGATTGAATTGTGGGAATTATAGAAATGATGATGTTAAACCCATGAAATTTGATTGAATTGTGGGAATGATGAAAATGTTGATTTTAAACCCATGAAATTTGATTAAATTGTGGGAATTATAAAAATGATGATGTTAAACCCATGAAATTTGATTGAATTGTGGGAGTGATGAAAATGATGATGTTAAACCCATGAGATTTGATTGAATTGTTAGAAAGATGAAAATGTTGGTGTTAAACCCATGAAATTTGATTGAATTGTGGGAATTATAGAAATCATGATGTTAAACCCATGAAATTAGATTGAATTGTGGGAATGATGAAAATGTTGATGTTAAACCCATGAAATTTGATTGAGTTGTGGGAATGATGAAAATGTTGATGTTAAACCCATGAAATTTGATTGAATTATGGGAATTATAGAAATGATGTTGTTAAACCCAGGAAATTTGATTGAATACTGGGAATGATGAAAATGTTGATGTTAAACCCATGAAATTTGATTGAATTGTGGGAATGATGAAAATGTTGATGTTAAACCCATGAAATTTGTTTGAGTTGTGGGAATGATGAAATTAATGATGTTAAACCCATGAAATTTGATTGAATTGTGGGAATTATAGAAATGATCATGTTAAACCCATGAAATTTGATTGAATTGTGTGAAAGATGAAAATGTTGGTGTTAAACCCATGAAATTTGATTGAATTGTCGGAATGATGAAAATGTTGATGTTAAACCCATGAAATTTGATTGAATTGTGGGAATTATAGAAATGATGATGTTAAACCCATGAAATTTGATTGAATTGTGGGAATGATGAAAATGTTGATTTTAAACCCATGAAATTTGATTAAATTGTGGGAATTATAAAAATGATGATGTTAAACCCATGAAATTTGATTGAATTGTGGGAGTGATGAAAATGATGATGTTAAACCCATGAGATTTGATTGAATTGTTAGAAAGATGAAAATGTTGGTGTTAAACCCATGAAATTTGATTGAATTGTGGGAATTATAGAAATCATGATGTTAAACCCATGAAATTAGATTGAATTGTGGGAATGATGAAAATGTTGATGTTAAACCCATGAAATTTGATTGAGTTGTGGGAATGATGAAAATGTTGATGTTAAACCCATGAAATTTGATTGAATTATGGGAATTATAGAAATGATGTTGTTAAACCCAGGAAATTTGATTGAATACTGGGAATGATGAAAATGTTGATGTTAAACCCATGAAATTAGATTGAATTGTGGGAATGATGAAAATGTTGATGTTAAACCCATGAAATTTGATTGAGTTGTGGGAATGATGAAAATGTTGATGTTAAACCCATGAAATTTGATTGAATTATGGGAATTATAGAAATGATGTTGTTAAACCCATGAAATTTGATTGAATACTGGGAATGATGAAAATGTTGATGTTAAACCCATGAAATTTGATTGAATTGTGGGAATGATGAAAATGTTGATGTTAAACCCATGAAATTTGTTTGAGTTGTGGGAATGATGAAAATGATGATGTTAAACCCATGAAATTTGATTGAATTGTGGGAATTATAGAAATGATCATGTTAAACCCATGAAATTTGATTGAATTGTGTGAAAGATGAAAATGTTGGTGTTAAACCCATGAAATTTGATTGAATTGTCGGAATGATGAAAATGTTGATGTTAAACCCATGAAATTTGATTGAATTGTGGGAATTATAGAAATGATGATGTTAAACCCATGAAATTTGATTGAATTGTGGGAATGATGAAAATGTTGATTTTAAACCCATGAAATTTGATTGAATTGTGGGAATTATAAAAATGATGATGTTAAACCCATGAAATTTGATTGAATTGTGGGAGTGATGAAAATGATGATGTTAAACCCATGAGATTTGATTGAATTGTTAGAAAGATGAAAATGTTGGTGTTAAACCCATGAAATTTGATTGAATTGTGGGAATTATAGAAATGATGATGTTAAACCCATGAAATTAGATTGAATTGTGGGAATGATGAAAATGTTGATGTTAAACCCATGAAATTTGATTGAGTTGTGGGAATGATGAAAATGTTGATGTTAAACCCATGAAATTTGATTGAATTATGGGAATTATAGAAATGATGTTGTTAAACCCATGAAATTTGATTGAATACTGGGAATGATGAAAATGTTGATGTTAAACCCATGAAATTTGATTGAATTGTGGGAATGATGAAAATGTTGATGTTAAACCCATGAAATTTGTTTGAGTTGTGGGAATGATGAAATTATGATGTTAAACCCATGAAATTTGATTGAATTGTGGGAATTATAGAAATGATGATGTTAAACCCATGAAATTTGATTGAATTGTGGGAAAGATGAAAATGTTGGTGTTAAACCCATGAAATTTGATTGAATTGTCGGAATGATGAAAATGTTGATGTTAAACCCATGAAATTTGATTGAATTGTGGGAATTATAGAAATGATGATGTTAAACCCATGAAATTTGATTGAATTGTGGGAATGATGAAAATGTTGATTTTAAACCCATGAAATTTGATTGAATTGTGGGAATTATAAAAATGATGATGTTAAACCCATGAAATTTGATTGAATTGTGGGAGTGATGAAAATGATGATGTTAAACCCATGAAATTTGATTGAATTGTTAGAAAGATGAAAATGTTGGTGTTAAACCCATGAAATTTGATTGAATTGTGGGAATTATAGAAATGATGATGTTAAACCCATGAAATTAGATTGAATTGTGGGAATGATGAAAATGTTGATGTTAAACCCATGAAATTTGATTGAGTTGTGGGAATGATGAAAATGTTGATGTTAAACCCATGAAATTTGATTGAATTATGGGAATTATAGAAATGATGATGTTAAACCCAGGAAATTTGATTGAATACTGGGAATGATGAAAATGTTGATGTTAAACCCATGAAATTTGATTGAATTGTGGGAATGATGAAAATGTTGATGTTAAACCCATGAAATTTGATTGAGTTGTGGGAATGATGAAAATGTTGATGTTAAACCCATGAAATTTGATTGAATTGTGGGAATTATAGAAATGATGTTGTTAAACCCATGAAATTTGATTGAATTGTGGGAATGATGAAAATGTTGATGTTAAACCCATGAAATTTGATTGAATTGTGGGAATGATGAAAATGTTGATGTTAAACCCATGAAATTTGATTGAGTTGTGGGAATGATGAAAATGATGATGTTAAACCCATGAAATTTGATTGAATTGTGGGAATTATAGAAATGATGATGTTAAACCCATGAAATTTGATTGAATTGTGTGAAAGATGAAAATGTTGTGTTAAACCCATGAAATTTGATTGAATTGTCGGAATGATGAAAATGTTGATGTTAAACCCATGAAATTTGATTGAATTGTGGGAATTATAGAAATGATGATGTTAAACCCATGAAATTTGATTGAATTGTGGGAATGATGAAAATGTTGATTTTAAACCCATGAAATTTGATTGAATTGTGGGAATTATAAAAATGATGATGTTAAACCCATGAAATTTGATTGAATTGTGGGAGTGATGAAAATGATGATGTTAAACCCATGAGATTTGATTGAATTGTTAGAAAGATGAAAATGTTGGTGTTAAACCCATGAAATTTGATTGAATTGTGGGAATTATAGAAATGATGATGTTAAACCCATGAAATTAGATTGAATTGTGGGAATGATGAAAATGTTGATGTTAAACCCATGAAATTTGATTGAGTTGTGGGAATGATGAAAATGTTGATGTTAAACCCATGAAATTTGATTGAATTGTGGGAATTATAGAAATGATGTTGTTAAACCCATGAAATTTGATTGAATACTGGGAATGATGAAAATGTTGATGTTAAACCCATGAAATTAGATTGAATTGTGGGAATGATGAAAATGTTGATGTTAAACCCATGAAATTTGATTGAGTTGTGGGAATGATGAAAATGTTGATGTTAAACCCATGAAATTTGATTGAATTATGGGAATTATAGAAATGATGTTGTTAAACCCATGAAATTTGATTGAATACTGGGAATGATGAAAATGTTGATGTTAAACCCATGAAATTTGATTGAATTGTGGGAATGATGAAAATGTTGATGTTAAACCCATGAAATTTGTTTGAGTTGTGGGAATGATGAAAATGATGATGTTAAACCCATGAAATTTGATTGAATTGTGGGAATTATAGAAATGATCATGTTAAACCCATGAAATTTGATTGAATTGTGTGAAAGATGAAAATGTTGGTGTTAAACCCATGAAATTTGATTGAATTGTCGGAATGATGAAAATGTTGATGTTAAACCCATGAAATTTGATTGAATTGTGGGAATTATAGAAATGATGATGTTAAACCCATGAAATTTGATTGAATTGTGGGAATGATGAAAATGTTGATTTTAAACCCATGAAATTTGATTAAATTGTGGGAATTATAAAAATGATGATGTTAAACCCATGAAATTTGATTGAATTGTGGGAGTGATGAAAATGATGATGTTAAACCCATGAGATTTGATTGAATTGTTAGAAAGATGAAAATGTTGGTGTTAAACCCATGAAATTTGATTGAATTGTGGGAATTATAGAAATCATGATGTTAAACCCATGAAATTAGATTGAATTGTGGGAATGATGAAAATGTTGATGTTAAACCCATGAAATTTGATTGAGTTGTGGGAATGATGAAAATGTTGATGTTAAACCCATGAAATTTGATTGAATTATGGGAATTATAGAAATGATGTTGTTAAACCCAGGAAATTTGATTGAATACTGGGAATGATGAAAATGTTGATGTTAAACCCATGAAATTTGATTGAATTGTGGGAATGATGAAAATGTTGATGTTAAACCCATGAAATTTGTTTGAGTTGTGGGAATGATGAAATTAATGATGTTAAACCCATGAAATTTGATTGAATTGTGGGAATTATAGAAATGATCATGTTAAACCCATGAAATTTGATTGAATTGTGTGAAAGATGAAAATGTTGGTGTTAAACCCATGAAATTTGATTGAATTGTCGGAATGATGAAAATGTTGATGTTAAACCCATGAAATTTGATTGAATTGTGGGAATTATAGAAATGATGATGTTAAACCCATGAAATTTGATTGAATTGTGGGAATGATGAAAATGTTGATTTTAAACCCATGAAATTTGATTAAATTGTGGGAATTATAAAAATGATGATGTTAAACCCATGAAATTTGATTGAATTGTGGGAGTGATGAAAATGATGATGTTAAACCCATGAGATTTGATTGAATTGTTAGAAAGATGAAAATGTTGGTGTTAAACCCATGAAATTTGATTGAATTGTGGGAATTATAGAAATCATGATGTTAAACCCATGAAATTAGATTGAATTGTGGGAATGATGAAAATGTTGATGTTAAACCCATGAAATTTGATTGAGTTGTGGGAATGATGAAAATGTTGATGTTAAACCCATGAAATTTGATTGAATTATGGGAATTATAGAAATGATGTTGTTAAACCCAGGAAATTTGATTGAATACTGGGAATGATGAAAATGTTGATGTTAAACCCATGAAATTAGATTGAATTGTGGGAATGATGAAAATGTTGATGTTAAACCCATGAAATTTGATTGAGTTGTGGGAATGATGAAAATGTTGATGTTAAACCCATGAAATTTGATTGAATTATGGGAATTATAGAAATGATGTTGTTAAACCCAGGAAATTTGATTGAATACTGGGAATGATGAAAATGTTGATGTTAAACCCATGAAATTTGATTGAATTGTGGGAATGATGAAAATGTTGATGTTAAACCCATGAAATTTGTTTGAGTTGTGGGAATGATGAAAATGATGATGTTAAACCCATGAAATTTGATTGAATTGTGGGAATTATAGAAATGATCATGTTAAACCCATGAAATTTGATTGAATTGTGTGAAAGATGAAAATGTTGGTGTTAAACCCATGAAATTTGATTGAATTGTCGGAATGATGAAAATGTTGATGTTAAACCCATGAAATTTGATTGAATTGTGGGAATTATAGAAATGATGATGTTAAACCCATGAAATTTGATTGAATTGTGGGAATGATGAAAATGTTGATTTAAACCCATGAAATTTGATTAAATTGTGGGAATTATAAAAATGATGATGTTAAACCCATGAAATTTGATTGAATTGTGGGAGTGATGAAAATGATGATGTTAAACCCATGAGATTTGATTGAATTGTTAGAAAGATGAAAATGTTGGTGTTAAACCCATGAAATTTGATTGAATTGTGGGAATTATAGAAATGATGATGTTAAACCCATGAAATTAGATTGAATTGTGGGAATGATGAAAATGTTGATGTTAAACCCATGAAATTTGATTGAGTTGTGGGAATGATGAAAATGTTGATGTTAAACCCATGAAATTTGATTGAATTATGGGAATTATAGAAATGATGTTGTTAAACCTATGAAATTTGATTGAATACTGGGAATGATGAAAATGTTGACGTTAAACCCATGAAATTTGATTGAATTGTGGGAATGATGAAAATGTTGATGTTAAACCCATGAAATTTGATTGAATTGTGGGAATGATGAAAAGGTTGATGTTAAACCCATGAAATTTGATTGAGTTGTGGGAATGATGAAAATGTTGATGTTAAACCCATGAAATTTGTTTGAGTTGTGGGAATGATGAAAATGATGATGTTAAACCCATGAAATTTGATTGAATTATGGGAATTATAGAAATGATGATGTTAAACCCATAAAATTTGATTGAATACTGGGAATGATGAAAATGTTGATGTTAAACCCATGAAATTTGTTTGAGTTGTGGGAATGATGAAAATGATGATGTTAAACCCATGAAATTTGATTGAATTGTGGGAATTATAGAAATGATGATATTAAACCCATAAAATTTGATTGAATTGTGGGAATGATGAAAATGTTGATTTTAAACCCATGAAATTTGATTGAATTGTGGGAATTATAAAAATGATGATGTTAAACCCATGAAATTTGATTGAATTGTGGGAGTGATGAAAATGATGATGTTAAACCCATGAAATTTGATTCAATTGTGGAAAGGATGAAAATGTTGATGTTAAACCCATGAAATTTGATTGAATTGTCGGAATGATGAAAATGATGATGTTAAACCCATGAAATTTGATTGAATTGTGGGAATTATAGAAATGATGATGTTAAACCCATGAAATTTGATTCAATTGTGGGAATGATAAAAATGTTGATGTTAAACCAATGAAATTTGATTGAGTTGTGGGAAAGATGAAAATGTTGGTGTTAAACCCATGAAATTTGATTGAATTTTGGGAATTATAGAAATGATGATGTTTAACCCATGAAATTTGATTGAATTGTGGGAATGATGAAAATGCTGATGTTAAACCCATGAAATTTGATTGAGTTGTGGGAATGATGAAAATGATGATGTTAAACCCATGAAATTTGATTGAATTGTGGGAATTATAGAAATGATGATGTTAAACCTATGAAATTTGATTGAATACTGGGAATGATGAAAATGTTGATGTTAAACCCATGGAATTTGATTGAATTGTGGGAATTATAGAAATGATGATGTTTAACCCATGAAATTTGATTGAATTCTGGGAATGATGAAAAGGTTGATGTTAAACCCATGAAATTTGATTGACTTGTGGGAATGATGAAAATGATGATGTTAAACCCATGAAATTTTATTGAATTGTGGGAATTATAGAAATGATGATGTTAAACCCATGAAATTTGATTGAATTGTGGGAATGATGAAAATGTTGATGTTAAACCCATGAAATTTGATTGAGTTGTGGGAATGATGAAAATGATGATGTTAAACCCATGAAATTTGATTGAATTGTGGGAATTATAGAAATGATGATGTTAAACCCATGAAATTTGATTGGATTGTAGGAATGATGAAAATGTTGATTTTAAACCCATGAAATTTGATTGAATTGTGGGAATTATAAAAATGATGATGTTAAACCCATGAAATTCGATTGAATTGTGGGAGTGATGAAAATGATGATGTTAAACCCATGAAATTTGATTGAAGTGTTAGAAAGATGAAAATGTTGGTGTTAAAACCATGAAATTTTATTGAATTGTGGGAATTATAGAAATGATGATGTTAAACCCATGAAATTTGATTGAATTGTGGGAATGATGAAAATGTTGATGTTAAACCCATGAAATTTGATTGAGTTGTGGGAATGATGAAAATGTTGATGTTAAACCCATGAAATTTGATTGAATTGTCGGAATGATGAAAATGTTGATGTTAAACCCATGAAATTTGATTGAATTGTGGGAATGATGAAAATGTTGATGTTAAACGTATGAAATTTGATTGAGTTGTGGGAATGATGAAAATGGTGATGTTAAACGCATGAAATTTGATTGAATTGTGGGAATTATGGAAATGATGATGTTAAACCCATGAAATTTGATTGAATTGTGGGAAAGATGAATATGTTGGTGTTAAACCCATGAAATTTGATTGAATTGTCGGAATGATGAAATTTTTGATGTTAAACCCATGAAATTTGATTGAATTGTGGGAATGATGAAAATGTTGATGTTAAACCCATGAAATTAGATTGAGTTGTGGGAATGATGAAAATGTTGATGTTAAACCCATGAAATTTGATTGAATTGTGGGAATTATAGAAATGATGATGTTAGACCCATGAAATTTGATTGAATTGTGGGAAAGATGAATCTGTGGTGTTAAACCCATGAAATTTGATTGAATTGTAGGAATGATGAAAATGTTGATCTTAAACCCATGAAATTTGATTGAATTGTGGGAATCATGAAAATGTTGATGTTAAACCCATGAAATTTGATTGAGTTGTGGGAATGATGAAAATGATGATGTTAAACCCATGAAATTTGATTCAATTGTTAGAAAGATGAAAATGTTGGTGTTAAAACCCTGAAATCAGATTGAAATGTGGGAATTATAGAAATGAGGATGTTAAACCCATGAAATTTGATCGAATTGTGGGAATGATGAAAATGTTGATGTTAGACCCATTAAATTTGATTGGGTTGTGGGAATGATGAAAATGATGATGTTAAACCCATGAAATTTGATTGAATTGTGGGAATTATAGAAATGATGGTGTTAAACCCATGAAATTTGATTGAATTGTTGGAAGGATGAAAATATTGATGTTAAACCCATGAAATTGGATTGAATTGTGGGAATTATAGAAATGATGATGTTAAACCAATGAAATTTGATTCAATTGTGGAAAAGATGAAAATGTTGATGTTAAACCCATGAAATTTGTTTGAGTTGTGGGAATGATGAAAATGATGATGTTAAACCCATGAAATTTGATTGAATTGTGGGAATTATAGAAATGATGATATTAAACCCATAAAATTTGATTGAATTGTGAGAAAGATGAAAATGTTGATTTTAAACCCATGAAATTTGATTGAATTGTGGGAATTATAAAAATGATGATGTTAAACCCATGAAATTTGATTGAATTGTGGGAATGATGAAAATGATGATGTGAAACCCATGCAATTTGATTCAATTGTGGGAATTATAAAAATGATGATGTTAAACCCATGAAATTTGATTGAATTGTGGGAGTGATGAAAATGATGATGTTAAACCCATGAGATTTGATTGAATTGTTAGAAAGATGAAAATGTTGGTGTTAAACCCATGAAATTTGATTGAATTGTGGGAATTATAGAAATGATGATGTTAAACCCATGAAATTAGATTGAATTGTGGGAATGATGAAAATGTTGATGTTAAACCCATGAAATTTGATTGAGTTGTGGGAATGATGAAAATGTTGATGTTAAACCCATGAAATTTGATTGAATTATGAGAATTATAGAAATGATGTTGTTAAACCCATGAAATTTGATTGAATACTGGGAATGATGAAAATGTTGATGTTAAACCCATGAAATTTGATTGAATTGTGGGAATGATGAAAATGTTGATGTTAAACCCATGAAATTTGTTTGAGTTGTGGGAATGATGAAATTAATGATGTTAAACCCATGAAATTTGATTGAATTGTGGGAATTATAGAAATGATCATGTTAAACCCATGAAATTTGATTGAATTGTGTGAAAGATGAAAATGTTGGTGTTAAACCCATGAAATTTGATTGAATTGTCGGAATGATGAAAATGTTGATGTTAAACCCATGAAATTTGATTGATTTGTGGGAATTATAGAAATGATGATGTTAAACCCATGAAATTTGATTGAATTGTGGGAATGATGAAAATGTTGATTTTAAACCCATGAAATTTGATTAAATTGTGGGAATTATAAAAATGATGATGTTAAACCCATGAAATTTGATTGAATTGTGGGAGTGATGAAAATGATGATGTTAAACCCATGAGATTTGATTGAATTGTTAGAAAGATGAAAATGTTGGTGTTAAACCCATGAAATTTGATTGAATTGTGGGAATTATAGAAATCATGATGTTAAACCCATGAAATTAGATTGAATTGTGGGAATGATAGAAATCATGATGTTAACCATTGTTTTATCTCTGATTAGATTGATGTATGATGAAATTGTGAAATAGTGGATGAATGAAATTAGATGATAATTGAAAAGGAATTCGTAGAAATTTAACATCTATGCACATAACAGCCAGTGGATGAATGGAATTAGATGATAATTGAAAAGGAATTCGTAGAAATTTAACATCTATGCACATAACAGCCAAATGACGTTCGCCATTATGCCTTCGGCGTTCGCCGTTTGGGTTTTTTTTCCAGAATAAGAGCGTTTAACGCTAATGGCGTTCGCCATTAGCCTAATGGCGTTCGCCATTAGCCTAATGGCGTTCGCCATATCAGTTTGACAGACAGTTTTTCCAGAATGAGAGCGTTTAACGCTAATGGCGTTCGCCATTAGCCTAATGGCGTTCGCCATATCAGTTTGAAGGACAGATTTCGCGTTTTAAACTCCCAGATGTGATATCGTGGTAATGTTGTTGTTGTCTTGTTGGGTCTTGAGTAGTATAGGCGTTAGTAGAGTGTGCTAATACTGTTTTTGATTATGTGGCATGATATGATATGCTTATGTGATAATATACTGATGATGTGTGATGGTATGCATGATGCTGTGAATGTATCAGTTATGTGTGCACTTGTGAATAGACTGTTTTATAGCTTAGAGTGTGAGCATATGTCTATTCTTGAATTGTTGTTGATGATGTAGCATGGCTAGGTGATTAGCATGCATATTGTGGCCTTTATGGTGGTAGCTAATTCCCATTGTGAGGAATTAGTGAGTTAGTCATTATGGATTGTTGTCGATGTTTGCATGCTAGGTGAATTAGCGTGCATAGCATAGCCCTTGAGGGGTGGTAGCTAATTCCCGTGGTGAGGAATTAGTGAGTGAGTCACTAGGTCTCAAATGAGTGGGACTAGTTGGACTTGGTAGCCGTGCCTGGATTTGGACGGTGAGGTGAACTATATGTTCACAAATAGTCGGTACCGCATGCATGGAGTCTCATTGCATAATATGTGTATGGCGTATAATATGAATGGATGTATTCCAATATTATACGTGTGTTTGTGTTGACATTGAGTATGAATATGAGTTGTATTGGTATTGAATATGATATTTGAATTGATGTGCCGTTACTGAATGTGTGATGTGATTAGGGTGAATTAATGTGTTAATTACTTAACATTACATGCTGTTGTATAATACTTATTATATTGATTGAGGAACTCACCCTTACAACTATTTTTCAGGTAATGAGCAGTGAGTTGAATAGAAGCTAGTGCTATGGAGTCTAGTGTAGTCTCCTTAGTGGGTCATGCTCTGGTAGATGTAACATCGGGATGGGATGTTTGACTATGTTTTATTTTAGTTGTTGATCCACTTTACCTGTAATGTGGTACATGTTTTGAATGTCGATATTTTGTATCCGCTGCGAATTATGCAAATAATCTTATTTTGATTAAATAAATGGGCATGACAGGATAGAATTGATGAATGCCGTGAAATGATTGTGTGACACCCTTCGGGGCATAATTACTCTGATTAATATGTTGTTATTTTAATTGAAATATTTTGGGGTATTTTAGAAGGGTGTTACATAGCCCCATACGGTGAGAGAGACTCAAATTGGGTTTGAGTCCCATACGAGTGATAGTTCTTAAAAGTGGGTTCGAGTCCCATATGGGAACCTGATATCCACTATGAAAGTCGAAACATACGAGCATGCATGAACCGGGCCTGACTTAGACGTAAGTCCGTTCAGGAATTGATGTGCCGTGATTTGAATAATGATTGTGGTTGAGTTATGAGAACTCAGATGCATGTTGCCATACAATTACGAGTTAGTTTCCCCATCGCTCAAGTCTTCGTTCCCTTGTTGACTTGAGTTGAATATGAGTTAAATATTGATTAGAAAACCTTGTAGAGCCGAGTGGACTCATAAGATAGGGAACCCACTGAGCTTATTATCTCACCCCATGTTGTTGATTATTTTTCGGGTGGTTATGAGCAGGAGAAGGGTAAGGGCAAGATAGAGTGATATCTTGCTTACCTGATGACTGATAACTTTTCTTCCGTTGTGTAGATATTTTTGAGATCATTGTCTAATGATCTAGATTAGTAGTTTTATTTTGGGCACTCTTATGTACATTTTGTGCCATGTTGTATTTATTTTGGGCATGTATCTGTATATGTACACTGTGCTCCTAGGCGCTTATGTATTTCAGTACCAGTTTTACACTATGTATAATATGTATTCTAGACATATATTATATGTAAGTGTTACATTATTCGTATTTGGCATATTCACATTGTATTATGGTATATTATATGTAAATAAATTCAATAATTTTCTTCTCCATCACCAAATTATAGGTTTCTTCATCACTAAGTAACAAAGTTGAAGGACTATAAATTAATGATTCATATTATATATAAATGGTTAATAAGTGAAATTACATAATAAAACTCAATATTATTTGTATTCGCCATATTCACATTGTATTATGATATATTATATGTAAAAAAACTCAATATGTTTCTTCTCCATCACCAAATTTTAGGTTTGTTAATCACTAAGAAACAAAGTTAAAAAACTATAAATGAATGATTCATATTATATATAAATGGGTAACAACTGAAACTACATAATCAAGATTTGTATTCGGCATATTCACATTGTATTATGGTACACTATATGTAACTAAATTCTATAATTTTCTTCTCCATCACCAAATTTTAGGTTTCTACATCACTAAGTAACAAATTTAAAGGATTATAAATTAAGGATTCATATTATATATAAACGGTTAATAAGTGAAATTACGTAATAAAGCTAAATTATAATTGTATTTCTCATATTCACATTGTATTATGGTATATTATATGTAAAAAAAAATTAAAATTTTCTTCTCCATCACCAGTTTAAGGGTTCTTCATCCCTAAGCAACAAAGTGAAAAAAATATAAATGAATGATTCATATTATATATAAATGGGTAACAACTTAAATTACATAATCAAGATCAATATTATTTGTATTCAACATATTCACATTGTATTATGGTATATAATATGTAAATAAATTCAATTATTTTATTCTCCATCACCAAATTTTAGGTTTCTTCATCCCTAAGTAACAAAGTTAAAATACTATAAATTAATGATTCATATTATATATAAATGGTTAATAAGTGAAATTACATAATAAAACTTTATTTTATTTGTATTCGTCATATTCACATTGTATTATGGTATATTATATGTAAAAAAAATTAATATTTTTCTTCACCATCACCAAATTTTAGGTTTCTTCATCATTAAGCAACAAAGTGAAAAAAACTATAAATGAACGATTCATATTATATATAAATAGGTAACAAGTGAAATTACATAATCAAGATCAATATTATTGTTATTCGGCATATTCACATTGTAATATGGTATATTATATGTAAATAAATTCAATAAATTTCTTCTCCATCACTAAATTTTAGGTTTCTTCATCACTAAGAAACAAAGTTAAAGGACTATAAATTAAGGATTCATATTATATATAAATGGTTAACAACTGAAATTACGTAATAAAACTCAATATTATTTGTATACGTCATATTCACATTATATTAGGGTATATTATATGTAAAAAAGAATTTAATATTTTTTTTTCATTCACCAAATTTTAGGTTTCTTCATCACTAAGCTACAAATTAAAGTTAAAAAAACTATAAATGAATGATTCATATTATATATAAATAGGTAACGAGTGAATTCACATAATCAAGATCAACATTATTCGTATTCGGCATATTCACATTGTCTTATGGTATATTTTATGTAAATAAATTCAGTAATTTTCTTCTCCATCACCAAATTTTAGGTATCTTCATCACTAACTAACAAAGTTGAAGGACTATAAATTAATGATTCATTTTATATATAAATGGTTAATAAGTGAAATTACATAATAAAACTCAATATTATTTACATTCGCCATATTTAGATTGTATTATGGTATATTATATGTAAAAAAAACTCAATATATTTCTTATCCATCACCAAATTTTAGGTTTCTTCATCACTAAGAAATAATGTTAAAAAACTATAAATCAATGATTCATATTATATATAAATGGGTAACAACTGAAACTACATAATCAAGATCAATATTATTTGTTTTCGGCATATTCACATTGGATTATGGTATACTATATGTAAATAAATTCTATAATTTTCTTCTCCATCACGAAAATTTAGGTTTCTTCATCACTAAGTAACAAATTTAAAGGATTATAAATTAATGATTAATATTATATATAAACGGTTAATAAGTAAAATTACGTAATAAAGCTCAATTGTAATTGTATTTTTCATATTCACACTATATTATGGTATATTATATATAAAAAAATTAATATTTTCTTCTCCATAACCAAATCTTAGGTTTCTTCATCACTAAGCAACAAAGTGAAACAACTATAAATGAATGATTCATATTATATATAAATGGGTAACAACTTAAATTACATAATCAAGATCAATATTATTTGTATTCGGCATATTAACATTGTATTATGGTATACTATATGTAAATAAATTCTATAATTTTCTTCTCCATCACGAAATTGTAGGTTTCTTCATCACTAAGTAACAAATTTAAAGGATTATCACTTGATGATTCATATTATATATAAACGGTTAATAAGTGAAATTACGTAATAAAGCTCAATTGTAATTGTATTTGTCATATTCACACTATATTATGGTTTATTATATATAAAAAAATTAATATTTTCTTCTCCATAACCAAATCTTAGGTTTCTTCATCACTAAGCAACAAAGTGAAAAAACTATAAATGAATGATTCATATTATATATAAATGGGTAACAACTTAAATTACATAATCAAGATCAATATTATTTGTATTAGGCATATTCACATTGTATTATGGTATATAATATGTAAATAAATTCAATAATTTTCTTCTCCATCATCAAATTTTAGGTTTCTTCATCCCTAAGTAACAAAGTTAAAGTATTATAAATTAATGATTCATATTATATATAAATGGTTAATAAGTGAAATTACATAATAAAACTCAATTTAATTTGTATTCGTCATATTCACATTGTATTATGGTATATTATATATAAAAAGAATTTAATATTTTTCTTCTCCATCACCAAATTTTAGGTTTCTTCATCACTAAGCAACAAAGTGAAAAAACTATAGATGAATGATTCATATTATATATAAATGGGTAACAAGTGAAATTACATAATCAAGATCAATATTATTTGTATTCGGCATATTCACATTGTAATATGGTATATTATATGTAAATAAATTCAATAAATTTCTTCTTCATCACCAAATTTTAGGTTTCTTCATCACTAAGTAACAAAGTTAAAAGACTATAAATTAATGATTCATATTATATATAAATGGTTTACAACTGAAATTACGTAATAAAACTCAATATTATTTGTATACGTCATATTCACATTATATTATGGTATATTATATGTAAAAAAGAATTTAATATTTTTTTTCTCATTCACCAAATTTTAGGTTTCTTCATCACTAAGCAACAAAGTTAAAAAAACTATAAATGAATGATTCATATTATATATAAATCAGTAACAAGTGAATTCACATAATCAAGATCAACATTATTTGTATTCGGCATATTCACATTGTCTTATGGTATATTATATGTAAATAAATTCAGTAATTTTCTTCTCCATCACCAAATTTTAGGTATCTTCATCACTAAGTAATAAAGTTGAAGGACTATAAATTAATGATTCATATTATATATAAATGGTTAATAAGTGAAATTACATAATAAAACTTAATATTATTTGCATTCGCCATATTCACATTGTATTACGGTATATTATATGTAAAAAAAACTCAATATATTTCTTATCCATCACCAAATTTTAGGTTTCTTCATCACTAAGAAATAATGTTAAAAAACTATAAATCAATGATTCATATTATATATAAATGGGTAACAACTGAAACTACATAATCAAGATCAATATTATTTGTTTTCGGCATATTCACATTGGATTATGGTATACTATATGTAAATAAATTCTATAATTTTCTTCTCCATCACGAAAATTTAGGTTTCTTCATCACTAAGTAACAAATTTAAAGGATTATAAATTAATGATTAATATTATATATAAACGGTTAATAAGTAAAATTACGTAATAAAGCTCAATTGTAATTGTATTTTTCATATTCACACTATATTATGGTATATTATATATAAAAAAATTAATATTTTCTTCTCAATAACCAAATCTTAGGTTTCTTCATCACTAAGCAACAAAGTGAAACAACTATAAATGAATGATTCATATTATATATAAATGGGTAACAACTTAAATTACATAATCAAGATCAATATTATTTGTATTCGGCATATTAACATTGTATTATGGTATACTTTATGTAAATAAATTCTATAATTTTCTTCTCCATCACGAAATTTTAGGTTTCTTCATCATTAAGTAACAAATTTAAAGGATTATCACTTGATGATTCATATTATATATAAACGGTTAATAAGTGAAATTACGTAATAAAGCTCAATTGTAATTGTATTTGTCATATTCACACTATATTATGGTTTATTATATATAAAAAGAATTTAATATTTTTCTTCTCCATCACCAAATTTTAGGTTTCTTCATCACTAAGCAACAAAGTGAAAAAACTATAAATGAATGATTCATATTATATATAAATGGGTAACAAGTGAAATTACATAATCAAGATCAATATTATTTGTATTCGGCATATTCACATTGTAATATGGTATATTATATGTAAATAAATTCAATAAATTTCTTCTTCATCACCAAATTTTAGGTTTCTTCATCACTAAGTAACAAAGTTAAAGGACTATAAATTAATGATTCATATTATATATAAATGGTTTACAACTGAAATTACGTAATAAAACTCAATATTATTTGTATACTTCATATTCACATTATATTATGGTATATTATATGTAAACAAGAATTTAATATTTTCTTATCCATCACCAAATTTTAGGTTTCTTCATCACTAAGAAACAATGTTAAAAAACTATAAATGAATGATTCATATTATATATAAATGGGTAACAACTGAAACTACATAATCAAGATCAATATTATTTGTATTCGGCATATTCACATTGTATTATGGTATACTATATGTAAATAAATTCTATAATTTTCTTCTCCATCACGAAATTTTAGGTTTCTTCATCACTAAGTAACAAATTTAAAGGATTATCACTTGATGATTCATATTATATATAAAAGGTTAATAAGTAAAATTAAGTAATAAAGCTCAATTGTAATTGTATTTGTCATATTCACACTATATTATGGTTTATTATATATAAAAAAATTAATATTTTCTTCTCCATAGTCAAATCTTAGGTTTCTTCATCACTAAGCAACAAAGTGAAAAAAATATAAATGAATGATTCATATTATATATAAATGGGTAACAACTTAAATTACATAATCAAGATCAATATTATTTGTATTCGACATATTCACATTGTATTATGGTAAATAATATGTAAATAAATTCAATTATTTTATTCTCCATCACCAAATTTTAGGTTTCTTCATCCCTAAGTAACAAAGTTAAAATACTATAAATTAATGATTCATATTATATATAAATGGTTAATAAGTGAAATTACATAATAAAACTTTAATTTATTTGTATTCGTCATATTCACATTGTATTATGGTATATTATATGTAAAAAAAATTAATATTTTTCTTCACCATCACCAAATTTTAGGTTTCTTCATCATTAAGCAACAAAGTGAAAAAAACTATAAATGAACGATTCATATTATATATAAATGGGTAACAAGTGAAATTACATAATCAAGATCAATATTATTTGTATTCGACATATTCACATTGTAATATGGTATATTATATGTAAATAAATTCAATAAATTTCTTCTCCATCACCAAATTTTAGGTTTCTTCATCACTAAATAACAAAGTTAAAGGACTATAAATTAATGATTCATATTATATATAAATGGTTTACAACTGAAATTACGTAATAAAACTCAATATTATTTGTATACGTCATATTCACATTATATTATGGTATATTATATGTAAAAAAGAATTTAATATTTTTTTTCTCATTCACCAAATTTTAGGTTTCTTCATCACTAAGCAACAAAGTTAAAAAAACTATAAATGAATGATTCATATTATATATAAATCAGTAACAAGTGAATTCACATAATCAAGATCAACATTATTTGTATTCGGCATATTCACATTGTCTTATGGTATATTATATGTAAATAAATTCAGTAATTTTCTTCTCCATCACCAAATTTTAGGTATCTTCATCACTAAGTAACAAAGTTGAAGGACTATAAATTAATGATTCATATTATATATAAATGGTTAATAAGTGAAATTACATAATAAAACTTAATATTATTTGCATTCGCCATATTCACATTGTATTACGGTATATTATATGTAAAAAAAACTCAATATTTTTCTTATCCATCACCAAATTTTAGGTTTCTTCATCACTAAGAAACAATGTTAAAAAACTATAAATGAATGATTCATATTATATATAAATGGGTAACAACTGAAACTACATAATCAAGATCAATATTATTTGTATTCGGCATATTCACATTGTATTATGGTATACTATATGTAAATAAATTCTATAATTTTCTTCTCCATCACGAAATTTTAGGTTTCTTCATCACTAAGGAACAAATTTAAAGGATTATCAATTAATGATTCATATTATATATAAACGGTTAATAAGTGAAATTACGTAATAAAGCTCAATTGTAATTGTATTTTTCATATTCACACTATATTATGGTTTATTATATATATATAAAAAATTAATATTTTCTTCTCCATAACCAAATCTTAGGTTTCTTCATCACTAAGCAACAAAGTGAAAAAACTATAAATGAATGATTCATATTATATATAAATGGGTAACAACTTAAATTACATAATCAAGCTCAATATTATTTGTATTAGGCATATTCACATTGTATTATGGTATATAATATGTAAATAAATTCAATAATTTTCTTCTCCATCATCAAATTTTAGGTTTCTTCATCCCTAAGTAACAAAGTTAAAGTATTATAAATTAATGATTCATATTATATATAAATGGTTAATAAGTGAAATTACATAATAAAACTCAATTTAATTTGTATTCGTCATATTCACATTGTATTATGGTATATTATATATAAAAAGAATTTAATATTTTTCTTCTCCATCACCAAATTTTAGGTTTCTTCATCACTAAACAACAACGTGAAAAAACTATAAATGAATGATTCATATTATATATTAATGGGTAACAAGTGAAATTACATAATCAAGATCAATATTATTTGTATTCGGCATATTCACATTGTAATATGGTATATTATATGTAAATAAATTCAATAAATTTTTTCTTCATCACCAAATTTTAGGTTTCTTCATCACTAAGCAACAAAGTGAAAAAAATATAAATGAATGATTCATATTATATATAAATGGGTAACAACTTAAATTACATAATCAAGATCAATATTATTTGTATTCGACATATTCACATTGTATTATGGTAAATAATATGTAAATAAATTCAATTATTTTATTCTCCATCACCAAATTTTAGGTTTCTTCATCCCTAAGTAACAAAGTTAAAATACTATAAATTAATGATTCATATTATATATAAATGGTTAATAAGTGAAATTACATAATAAAACTTTAATTTATTTGTATTCGTCATATTCACATTGTATTATGGTATATTATATGTAAAAAAATTAATATTTTTCTTCACCATCACCAAATTTTAGGTTTCTTCATCATTAAGCAACAAAGTGAAAAAAACTATAAATGAACGATTCATATTATATATAAATGGGTAACAAGTGAAATTACATAATCAAGATCAATATTATTTGTATTCGACATATTCACATTGTAATATGGTATATTATATGTAAATAAATTCAATAAATTTCTTCTCCATCACCAAATTTTAGGTTTCTTCATCACTAAATAACAAAGTTAAAGGACTATAAATTAATGATTCATATTATATATAAATGGTTTACAACTGAAATTACGTAATAAAACTCAATATTATTTGTATACGTCATATTCACATTATATTATGGTATATTATATGTAAAAAAGAATTTAATATTTTTTTCTCATTCACCAAATTTTAGGTTTCTTCATCACTAAGCAACAAAGTTAAAAAAACTATAAATGAATGATTCATATTATATATAAATCAGTAACAAGTGAATTCACATAATCAAGATCAACATTATTTGTATTCGGCATATTCACATTGTCTTATGGTATATTATATGTAAATAAATTCAGTAATTTTCTTCTCCATCACCAAATTTTAGGTATCTTCATCACTAAGTAACAAAGTTGAAGGACTATAAATTAATGATTCATATTATATATAAATGGTTAATAAGTGAAATTACATAATAAAACTTAATATTATTTGCATTCGCCATATTCACATTGTATTACGGTATATTATATGTAAAAAAAACTCAATATTTTTCTTATCCATCACCAAATTTTAGGTTTCTTCATCACTAAGAAACAATGTTAAAAAACTATAAATGAATGATTCATATTATATATAAATGGGTAACAACTGAAACTACATAATCAAGATCAATATTATTTGTATTCGGCATATTCACATTGTATTATGGTATACTATATGTAAATAAATTCTATAATTTTCTTCTCCATCACGAAATTTTAGGTTTCTTCATCACTAAGGAACAAATTTAAAGGATTATCAATTAATGATTCATATTATATATAAACGGTTAATAAGTGAAATTACGTAATAAAGCTCAATTGTAATTGTATTTTTCATATTCACACTATATTATGGTTTATTATATATATATAAAAAATTAATATTTTCTTCTCCATAACCAAATCTTAGGTTTCTTCATCACTAAGCAACAAAGTGAAAAAACTATAAATGAATGATTCATATTATATATAAATGGGTAACAACTTAAATTACATAATCAAGCTCAATATTATTTGTATTAGGCATATTCACATTGTATTATGGTATATAATATGTAAATAAATTCAATAATTTTCTTCTCCATCATCAAATTTTAGGTTTCTTCATCCCTAAGTAACAAAGTTAAAGTATTATAAATTAATGATTCATATTATATATAAATGGTTAATAAGTGAAATTACATAATAAAACTCAATTTAATTTGTATTCGTCATATTCACATTGTATTATGGTATATTATATATAAAAAGAATTTAATATTTTTCTTCTCCATCACCAAATTTTAGGTTTCTTCATCACTAAACAACAACGTGAAAAAACTATAAATGAATGATTCATATTATATATTAATGGGTAACAAGTGAAATTACATAATCAAGATCAATATTATTTGTATTCGGCATATTCACATTGTAATATGGTATATTATATGTAAATAAATTCAATAAATTTTTTCTTCATCACCAAATTTTAGGTTTCTTCATCACTAAGCAACAAAGTGAAAAAAATATAAATGAATGATTCATATTATATATAAATGGGTAACAACTTAAATTACATAATCAAGATCAATATTATTTGTATTCGACATATTCACATTGTATTATGGTAAATAATATGTAAATAAATTCAATTATTTTATTCTCCATCACCAAATTTTAGGTTTCTTCATCCCTAAGTAACAAAGTTAAAATACTATAAATTAATGATTCATATTATATATAAATGGTTAATAAGTGAAATTACATAATAAAACTTTAATTTATTTGTATTCGTCATATTCACATTGTATTATGGTATATTATATGTAAAAAAAATTAATATTTTTCTTCACCATCACCAAATTTTAGGTTTCTTCATCATTAAGCAACAAAGTGAAAAAAACTATAAATGAACGATTCATATTATATATAAATGGGTAACAAGTGAAATTACATAATCAAGATCAATATTATTTGTATTCGACATATTCACATTGTAATATGGTATATTATATGTAAATAAATTCAATAAATTTCTTCTCCATCACCAAATTTTAGGTTTCTTCATCACTAAATAACAAAGTTAAAGGACTATAAATTAATGATTCATATTATATATAAATGGTTAACAACTGAAATTACATAATAAAACTCAATATTATTTGTATACGTCATATTCACATTATATTATGCTATATTATATGTAAAAAAGAATTTAATATTTTTCTTCTCCATCACCAAGCTTAGGTTTCTACATCACTAAGCAACAAAGTGAAAAAATTATAAATAAATGATTCATATTATATATAAATAGGTAACAAGTGAAATTACATAATCAAGATCAATATTATTGTTATTCGGCATATTCACATTGTAATATGGTATATTATATGTAAATAAATTCAATAAATTTCTTCTCCATCACTAAATTTTAGGTTTCTTCATCACTAAGAAACAAAGTTTAAGGACTATAAATTAAGGATTCATATTATATATAAATGGTTAACAACTGAAATTACGTAATAAAACTCAATATTATTTGTATACGTCATATTCACATTATATTAGGGTATATTATATGTAAAAAAGAATTTAATATTTTTTTTTCATTCACCAAATTTTAGGTTTCTTCATCACTAAGCAACAAAGTTAAAAAAACTATAAATGAATGATTCATATTATATATAAATAGGTAACGAGTGAATTCACATAATCAAGATCAACATTATTCGTATTCGGCATATTCACATTGTCTTATGGTATATTATATGTAAATAAATTCAGTAATTTTCTTCTCCATCACAAAATTTTAGGTATCTTCATCACTAAGTAACAAAGTTGAAGGACTATAAATTAATGATTCATTTTATATTTAAATGGTTAATAAGTGAAATTACATTATAAAACTCAATATTATTTACATTCGCCATATTCACATTGTATTATGGTATATTATATGTAAAAAAAACTCAATATTTTTCTTATCCATCACCAAATTTTAGGTTTCTTCATCACTAAGAAACAATGTTAAAAAACTATAAATGAATGATTCATATTATATATAAATGGGTAACAACTTAAATTACATAATCAAGATCAATATTATTTGTATTAGGCATATTCACATTGTATTATGGTATATAATATGTAAATAAATTCAATAATTTTCTTCTCCATCATCAAATTTTAGGTTTCTTCATCCCTAAGTAACAAAGTTAAAGTATTATACATTAATGATTCATATTATATATAAATGGTTAATAAGTGAAATTACATAATAAAACTCAATTTAATTTGTATTCGTCATATTCACATTGTATTATGGTATATTATATATAAAAAAATTTTAATATTTTTCTTCTCCATCACCAAATTTTAGGTTTCTTCATCACTAAACAACAACGTGAAAAAACTATAAATGAATGATTCATATTATATATTAATGGGTAACAAGTGAAATTACATAATCAAGATCAATATTATTTGTATTCGGCATATTCACATTGTAATATGGTATATTATATGTAAATAAATTCAATAAATTTCTTCTTCATCACCAAATTTTAGGTTTCTTCATCACTAAGTAACAAAGTTAAAGGACTATAAATTAATGATTCATATTATATATAAATGGTTTACAACTGAAATTACGTAATAAAACTCAATATTATTTGTATACTTCATATTCACATTATATTATGGTATATTATATGTAAACGAGAATTTAATATTTTTCTTATCCATCACCAAATTTTAGGTTTCTTCATCACTAAGAAACAATGTTAAAGGAAATTCATTGAGGGATTTTCTAAGTTGGCGTTACCGTTGACGATGTTGACTAGAAAGGGGCAAGCGTTTGTTTGGGACTCAAAATGTGAAGAAGGTTTCCAAGAGTTAAAGAGAAGGTTAAATACTGCTCCTATTCTGATATTACCAAGTCCGTCGCAACCGTTTGAGGTTTACTGTGATGCTTCATTGTTGGGTTTGGGTGGTGTTTTGATGCAGAATAAGCAGACTGTAGCTTATGCTTCGAGACAACTGAAGGTTCATGAGAGGAACTATCCGACACACGATTTAGAGTTGGCAGCTGTGGTATTTGTTCTGAAGTTATGGAGGCATTACTTGTACGGGTCAAGATTTGAGGTTTTCAGTGACCATAAAAGTTTAAAGTATTTGTTTGATCAGAAAGAGCTGAATATGAGACAGAGGAGATGGTTAGAGTTTCTGAAGGATTATGACTTTGGTTTGAATTACCATCCGGGTAAAGCAAACGTTGTGGCTGATGCATTGAGTCGGAAATCATTGCATATGTCTATGTTAATGTTTAAGGAATTGGATTTAATTGAGCAGTTTAGAGACTTGAGTTTGGTGTGTGAGAGTACTCATAATAGTGTTAAATTGGGAATGTTGAAGTTAACGAGTGGTATTCTGGATGAGATTAGAGAGGGTCAGAAATCCGATGTGCTTTTGGTTGACAAGTTGACTCTAGTGAATCAAGGTCAAGGTGGTGAATTCAGAGTTGATGAGAATGGTGTTTTGAAATTTGGTAATCGGGTGTGTATTCCGGATGTTACCGAACTTAAGAAGAGTATTCTCGAGGAAGGACATCGTAGTGGCCTGAGTATTCATCCTGGGGCTACGAAGATGTATCATGATTTGAAAAAGTTATTTTGGTGGCCGGGAATGAAAAGAGAAATTGCGAGTTTTGTTTATTCTTGTTTGACTTGTCAGAAGTCAAAGATTGAGCATCAGAAGCCGTCTGGGCTAATGCAACCGTTGGCTATTCCAGAGTGGAAGTGGGATAGTATCAGTATGGATTTTGTTTCTGGTTTACCGAGGACAATTAAGAATTTTGAAGCTATTTGGGTGATTGTTGACAGATTGACAAAATCGGCTCATTTCATTCCTATCAGAATGGATTATCCGTTAGAGAGATTAGCTGAGTTGTATATTGAGAAAATTGTAAGTTTGCATGGTATTCCGTCGAGTATTGTTTCGGACAGAGATCCTAGATTTACATCGAAGTTCTGGGAAGGTTTGTAGAGGGCTTTGGGAACTAAGCTGAGATTGAGTTCTGCATATCATCCGCAGACTGATGGTCAGACTGAGAGGACGATTCAGTCACTGGAGGATCTTTTGAGGGCTTGTGTTTTGGAAAAGGGAGGTGCTTGGGATTGTTATTTACCTTTGATTGAGTTTACCTACAACAATAGTTTTCATTCGAGCATTGGTATGGCACCGTTTGAAGCTTTGTATGGTAGGAGATGTCGGACACCTTTATGTTGGTATGAGTCCGATGAGAGTGTTGTGGTTGGACCGGAGATTGTTCAACAAACTACGGAAAAGATTAAGATGATTCAGGAGAAGATGAGGATTGCTCAGAGTCGTCAGAAGAGTTATCACGACAAGAGGAGGAAGTCACTTGAGTTCCAAGAGGGAGATCATGTGTTTCTTTGTGTTACTCTGGTAACTGGGGTTGGTCGAGCTTTGAAGTCGAAGAAGCTGACACCTCGATTTATTGGTCCTTACCAGATTTTGGAGAGGATAGGGGAGGTAGCCTATCGTATCGCTTTACCGCCGTCACTTGCGAATTTGCATGAGGTTTTTCATGTGTCTCAGTTGAGGAGGTACATTCCTGATCCGTCGCATGTGGTCCAAGTAGATGATGTACAGGTGAGAGATAACCTGACTGTTGAAACATCACATATGAGGATCGAGGATCGAGAGTTGAAGCAGTTGCGGGGTAAAGAGATTGCTTTGGTAAAGGTAGCTTGGGGAGGACCAACAGGTGGCAATGTGACCTGGGAACTTGAGAGTCAGATGAAGGAGTCTTATCCAGAGTTATTCGCTTGAGGTATGTTTTCGAGGACGAAAACTCTTTTAGTGGGGGAGAGATGTAACACCCTGATAAAATATGATAATTATTTAATTTAAGTTTAATAATATATTATGATGATAATATGAATGAAAGGGTATTATTTTTCAAAATAAAAGATAAACCATTCATATATATTATTATTAGTATATTTATTAATTTAATTAAATAATTGGAATATTATTGGATTATTATTATTGGAATAATAAAGTTGGAATTGGAACATTTCTGGAATCAGTAAAAAGTCCCATTTTGGTAAAAAGGGTTTTTCACGTGAAAACAGAGAAGCGACTGAAAAGTGGAAAAAGGGCAAAAAGGAAGAGCAAGAGAGAAAGGGTTGGAGAAGGGAAAAGCTTGAAGTGAAAGGATTTGCCGGATTAACTCAGGTAAGGGGGGTTTATCGTCGTTTAATGGGTATTATGGGTTAACATGTAATGGGTAGTAATAAGCCATTGGATTGACCCTAATTAGGATGATGCATGCTGCAATTTGTGAACTTATGGATGAATGAAATATGGGTTATAATTGGAGAAAATTCGTAGGAATTAGATGTAATAAGGTTAGAAATTTGTGAAATTGAATGGATATGATCTGTGTTAGATAATATGCACGATTGCGGTGTAAAAATTGGACTATGGGAGGTTGGATTTGAGAAATCTCGTAGCAGAGAAAACCCCATAGCAGATCTGAAATTTTGGTTCTGGTCATACGCGTATGACACTAGGCCATACGCGTATGAGATGGCCTGGAGGGGAGGAGGATGGTGCTGATACGCGCCATACGCGTGTTCTTACGCGTAGCCTGTGAGTGGTACGCGTATGGGGTGAGGCCATACGCGTATGAGTGAAGAAGATGATGATTCTAACGTAGTTTTGCCTCTGTTGGTACGCGTATGGGAGAAGAGGTACGCGTATCATACACGTATGATGTAACACCCCGATAAAATATGATAATTATTTAAATTAAGTTTAATAGTATATTATGATGATAATATGAATGAGAGGGTATTATTTTTCAAAATAAAAGATAAACCATTCCTATATATTATTATTAGTATATTTATTAATTTAATTAAATAATTGGAATATTATTGGATTATTATTATTGGAATAATAAAGTTGGAAATTTTATGAATAATCGAGGGTAGAAGAGAGAAATCCAATTTAAGAATTTTGTTATTATAAGAAGGAAGTGGAAAGGTTAGAGAGAGTTTTTCTATCAGTACGTGAAAACAGAGAACACGTAAGAATTGGGAGAAAAAAGAAGAAACTGAGAAAGGGAGAAGAAGAGGCTAGGGCTCAAGAGGAGAATTCACGATTGTTGAAGGTCAAAGAATCAATTGCCGGATTAACTCAGGTAAGGGGGGTTTATCGTCGTTTAATGGGTATTATGGATTAACATGTAATGGGTAGTAATAAGCCGTTGAATTAACCCTAATTGGGATGATGAGTGCTGAAAAATTGAGATGAATAAGTTATGATTAAGCTGTAATTGAATCTATATTTGGGTGAGTTGGGATTTTCCGAACGTGTAGCTTTTTACGGAATTGGAATCGGAGGTCCGGAAGTCCTCCAACGGCGGAGAATGCGGAGAATTCTGCTTTCTGCTTCGTGTTAGCGCAGGAACAGCTTTCTGTCTTACGTTAACCGGTTAACCCAGGGTGTTAACCGGTTAACACTGTTATGAATTGTGAAATATTGCTGTTTGTCTTGCGTTAACCGGTTAACCCAGGGCGTTAACCGGTTAACACTGTTGTGAATTGCCAGGAAGCGCGTTCTGTTTACGTTAACCGGTTAACCCAGGGCGTTAACCGGTTAACACTGTGTGAAAAATGAAAAATTTATATTTAAATGTGGTGTGCATGTTTGATGTTTGGCCTATATTGGCGTATGATATAATAGGGATCATTTCCCGTTGTTTTGAGCAGTAGGGGTATTAGTAGAGCGTGCTAATACTGTGATTGATTATGTGGCATGATATGATTATGTGATAAATATGTTGATGATGTATGATTGTATGCATAATGCTGTGGATGTATCTATTATGTATGCAATTGTGAATGGACTGTTTATGGCTTAGAGTGTGAGCATATGTCCATTGTGGATGATTGTTGATGTTTGCATGACTAAGTGATTTAGCTTGCATATTGTGGCCTCTATGGTGGTAGCTAATTCCCATGGTGAGGAATTAGTGAGTGAGTTATTGTGGATTGTTATTGATGTTTGCATGCTAGGTGATTAGCGTGCATAGCATAGCCCTTGGGGTGGTAGCTAATTCCCATGGTGAGGAATTAGTGAGTGAGTCACTAGGTCTCAAATGAGTGGGACTAGTGAGCTTGGTAGCCGTATCTGGATTTGATCGGTGAGGTTGAACTATATGTTCACGAATAGTCGGTACCGCATGCATGGAGTCTCATTGCATAATGTATGTATTGTGTATAATATGGATGGATGTGTTCCAATATTATACGTGTGTTTTGATGTTTATGTTGAGCATGATTATGAGTATGAGTTGATGTTGCCGTTACTGAATGTGTGATGTGATTAGGGTGATAAGATGTGTTCATTTACTTAGCATTACATGATATTTTATAATGCTTATTACATCGATTGAGGAACTCACCCTTACAACTATGTTTCAGGTAACGAGCAGTGATTGAGTAGAAGCTAGTGCTTGGAGTCTAGTGTAGTTCCTTAGTGAGTCATGCTCTGGTATATGTAACATCGGGACGGGATGTTTTACTTGTTTTTCATTGATGATTGTTGAACTAGTTTACATGTAATGTGTTACATGTTTTGCATGTTGTTGTTAATTTCTATCCGCTGCGAATTATGCAAATGTTTATTTTGATGAATAAATGAGCATGAAGAGTTAAATTGGAACATGGTGTGAAGTGTCAAGTGTGACACCCTTAAATTGCATATATACTCTGATTTATGTTTGGTTGTTTTAATTATTTATTGGGGGTATTTTAGAAGGGTGTTACATTAGTGGTATCAGAGCATAGTCGGTCGAGTCGAGTCGTAATTATTCTGTTCCCTGTATGTGATAGGTGTTGTGTAACCCTATCAATACTTATTGTTTTAGCTTGTTGGGTCTTCAGAATAGAGATGGCTGGAAGAGGTAGAGACGATGCTGCGATTTCTGAGGCTCTGGGTATGCTAGCTGGAGTACTTGGAGGGAATCCGAATGTTGTGGGATTGGGAGCTGCTCGTCAACTGAGTGAGTTCCAGAAGAACAATACTCCAATGTTCAGGGGAGCATACGATCCAGATGGTGCTCAGAAGTGGTTGAAGGAGATCGAGAGGATCTTCCGAGTGACTGAGTGTGCCGATAACCAGAAGGGCAGGTTCGGTACGCATATGCTGTCAGAGGAAGCAGATGATTGGTGGGTTGCTACCCGCACTAAGTTGGAAACTGCTGGGAGTGCTGAGATCACTTGGGCGGTGTTCAGAGAGAGATTCCTGAGGAAGTACTTTCCAGAGGATGTCAGAGGAAAGAAAGAGATAGAGTTCTTAGAATTGAAGCAGGGCAACCGGTCTGTTACTGAGTATGCTACTAAGTTCACAGAGCTGTCGAAGTATTACACTCCCTATGATGAGGCAGTAGCAGATGGGGCAGAGTTGTTTATGCTGTTAGCGACTTTGGAGGCTAAAGATAAACTGGTGATTTGCGATCTAGCCGTGGTGTGTGATTTTCCTGATGTGTTTCCTGAAGAAGTGAATGAATTACCGCCAGAGCGTGAAGTTGAGTTCTCGATTAATTTGGTACCTGGTACTAGGCCGGTGTCGATGGCTCCGTACCGTATGTTTGCTGTTGAGTTAGCTGAATTGAAGAGTCAGCTGGAAGATCTGTTGGATAAGAAATTTATTCGTCCGAGTGTGTCACCATGGGGCGCACCAGTGTTATTGGTTAAGAAGAAAGGAGGTACTATGAGGTTGTGTGTGGACTACAGGCAACTGGATAAAGTGACGATCAAGAATCGGTATCCTTTGCCAAGGATAGATGATTTGATGGATCAGTTGGTTGGTGCGAGTGTGTTCAGCAAAATAGATTTGAGATCGGGGTATCATCAGATACGTGTGAAAACTGAGGATATTCAGAAGACTGCTTTCAGAACAAGGTATGGATATTATGAGTATTCTGTAATGCCTTTTGGTGTGACTAATGCGCCTGGGGTATTTATGGAGTATATGAATAGGATTTTCCATCCGTACCTAGACAAGTTTGTTGTGGTGTTTATTGACGATATTTTGGTGTATTCGAAATCTGAAGAAGAGCATGCTGAACATTTGAGAGTGGTTTTAGGAGTTCTACGAGAAAAGAAGTTATTTGCTAAACTGTCCAAGTGTGAATTTTGGTTAGAAGAGGTTAGTTTTCTTGGTCATGTGGTTTCAAGAGGAGGTATTGTTGTTGATCCTTCTAAGATGGAAGCGGTATCTAAGTGGGAAGCTCCGAAGTCAGTTCCTGAGATAAGGAGTTTTCTTGGACTTGCAGGTTATTATAGGAAATTCATTGAGGGATTTTCTAAGTTGGCGTTACCGTTGACGATGTTGACTAGAAAGGGGCAAGCATTTGTTTGGGACTCAAAATGTGAAGAAGGTTTCCAAGATTTAAAAAGAAGGTTAACTACTGCTCCTATTCTGATATTACCAAGTCCATCGGAACCATTTGAGGTTTACTGTGATGCTTCATTGTTGGGTTTGGGTGGTGTTTTGATGCAGAATAAGCAGGTTGTAGCTTATGCTTCGAGACAACTGTGGGAATGATAGAAATGATGATGTTAAACCCATGAAATTTGATTGAATTGTGGGAATGATGAAAATGTTGATTTTAAACCCATGAAATTTGATTAAATTGTGGGAATTATAAAATGATGATGTTAAACCCATGAAATTTGATTGAATTGTGGGAGTGATGAAAATGATGATGTTAAACCCATGAGATTTGATTGAATTGTTAGAAAGATGAAAATGTTGGTGGTAAACCCCATGAAATTTGATTGAATTGTGGGAATTATAGAAATGATGATGTTAAACCCATGAAATTAGATTGAATTGTGGGAATGATGAAAATGTTGATGTTAAACACATGAAATTTGATTGAGTTGTGGGAATGATGAAAATGTTGATGTTAAACCCATCAAATTTGATTGAATTATGGGAATTATAGAAATGATGTTGTTAAACCCATGAAATTTGATTGAATACTGGGAATGATGAAAATGTTGATGTTAAACCCATGAAATTTGATTGAATTATGGGAATTATAGAAATGATGTTGTTAAACCCATGAAATTTGATTGAATACTGGGAATGATGAAAATGTTGATGTTAAACCCATGAAATTTGATTGAATTATGGGAATTATAGAAATGATGATGTTTAACCCATGAAATTTGATTGAATTGTGGGAATGATGAAAAGGTTGATGTTAAACCCAGGAAATTTGATTGAGTTGTGGGAATGATGAAAATGTTGATGTTAAACCCATGAAATTTTATTGAGTTGTGGGAATGATGAAAATGTTGATGTTAAACCCATGAAATTTGATTGAATTATGGGAATTATAGAAATGATGATGTTAAACCCATGAAATTTGATTGAATACTGGGAATGATGAAAATGTTGATGTTAAACCCATGAAATTTGTTTGAGTTGTGGGAATGATGAAAATGATGATGTTAAACCCATGAAATTTGATTGAATTGTGGGAATTATAGAAATGATCATGTTAAACCCATGAAATTTGATTGAATTGTGTGAAAGATGAAAATGTTGGTGTTAAACCCATGAAATTTGATTGAATTGTCGGAATGATGAAAATGTTGATGTTAAACCCATGAAATTTGATTGAATTGTGGGAATTATAGAAATGATGATGTTAAACCCATGAAATTTGATTGAATTGTGGGAATGATGAAAATGTTGATTTTAAACCCATGAAATTTGATTAAATTGTGGGAATTATAAAAATGATGATGTTAAACCCATGAAATTTGATTGAATTGTGGGAGTGATGAAAATGATGATGTTAAACCCATGAGATTTGATTGAATTGTTAGAAAGATGAAAATGTTGGTGTTAAACCCATGAAATTTGATTGAATTGTGGGAATTATAGAAATGATGATGTTAAACCCATGAAATTAGATTGAATTGTGGGAATGATGAAAATGTTGATGTTAAACCCATGAAATTTGATTGAGTTGTGGGAATGATGAAAATGTTGATGTTAAACCCATGAAATTTGATTGAATTATGGGAATTATAGAAATGATGTTGTTAAACCCATGAAATTTGATTGAATACTGGGAATGATGAAAATGTTGATGTTAAACCCATGAAATTTGATTGAATTGTGGGAATGATGAAAATGTTGATGTTAAACCCATGAAATTTGTTTGAGTTGTGGGAATGATGAAATTAATGATGTTAAACCCATGAAATTTGATTGAATTGTGGGAATTATAGAAATGATCATGTTAAACCCATGAAATTTGATTGAATTGTGTGAAAGATGAAAATGTTGGTGTTAAACCCATGAAATTTGATTGAATTGTCGGAATGATGAAAATGTTGATGTTAAACCCATGAAATTTGATTGAATTGTGGGAATTATAGAAATGATGATGTTAAACCCATGAAATTTGATTGAATTGTGGGAATGATGAAAATGTTGATTTTAAACCCATGAAATTTGATTAAATTGTGGGAATTATAAAAATGATGATGTTAAACCCATGAAATTTGATTGAATTGTGGGAGTGATGAAAATGATGATGTTAAACCCATGAGATTTGATTGAATTGTTAGAAAGATGAAAATGTTGGTGTTAAACCCATGAAATTTGATTGAATTGTGGGAATTATAGAAATGATGATGTTAAACCCATGAAATTAGATTGAATTGTGGGAATGATGAAAATGTTGATGTTAAACCCATGAAATTTGATTGAGTTGTGGGAATGATGAAAATGTTGATGTTAAACCCATGAAATTTGATTGAATTATGGGAATTATAGAAATGATGTTGTTAAACCCATGAAATTTGATGGAATACTGGGAATGATGAAAATGTTGATGTTAAACCCATGAAATTTGATTGAATTGTGGGAATGATGAAAATGTTGATGTTAAACCCATGAAATTTGTTTGAGTTGTGGGAATGATGAAATTAATGATGTTAAACCCATGAAATTTGATTGAATTGTGGGAATTATAGAAATGATCATGTTAAACCCATGAAATTTGATTGAATTGTGTGAAAGATGAAAATGTTGGTGTTAAACCCATGAAATTTGATTGAATTGTCGGAATGATGAAATGTTGATGTTAAACCCATGAAATTTGATTGATTTGTGGGAATTATAGAAATGATGATGTTAAACCCATGAAATTTGATTGAATTGTGGGAATGATGAAAATGTTGATTTAAACCCATGAAATTTGATTAAATTGTGGGAATTATAAAAATGATGATGTTAAACCCATGAAATTTGATTGAATTGTGGGAGTGATGAAAATGATGATGTTAAACCCATGAGATTTGATTGAATTGTTAGAAAGATGAAAATGTTGGTGTTAAACCCATGAAATTTGATTGAATTGTGGGATTATAGAAATCATGATGTTAAACCCATGAAATTAGATTGAATTGTGGGAATGATGAAAATGTTGATGTTAAACCCATGAAATTTGATTGAGTTGTGGGAATGATGAAAATGTTGATGTTAAACCCATGAAATTTGATTGAATTATGGGAATTATAGAAATGATGTTGTTAAACCCAGGAAATTTGATTGAATACTGGGAATGATGAAAATGTTGATGTTAAACCCATGAAATTTGATTGAATTGTGGGAATGATGAAAATGTTGATGTTAAACCCATGAAATTTGTTTGAGTTGTGGGAATGATGAAATTAATGATGTTAAACCCATGAAATTTGATTGAATTGTGGGAATTATAGAAATGATCATGTTAAACCCATGAAATTTGATTGAATTGTGTGAATGATGAAAATGTTGGTGTTAAACCCATGAAATTTGATTGAATTGTCGGAATGATGAAAATGTTGATGTTAAACCCATGAAATTTGATTGAATTGTGGGAATTATAGAAATGATGATGTTAAACCCATGAAATTTGATTGAATTGTGGGAATGATGAAAATGTTGATTTTAAACCCATGAAATTTGATTAAATTGTGGGAATTATAAAAATGATGATGTTAAACCCATGAAATTTGATTGAATTGTGGGAGTGATGAAAATGATGATGTTAAACCCATGAAATTTGATTGAATTGTTAGAAAGATGAAAATGTTGGTGTTAAACCCATGAAATTTGATTGAATTGTGGGAATTATAGAAATCATGATGTTAAACCCATGAAATTAGATTGAATTGTGGGAATGATGAAAATGTTGATGTTAAACCCATGAAATTCGATTAAGTTGTGGGAATTATGAAAATGTTGATGTTAAACCCATGAAATTTGATTGAATTATTGGAATTATAGAAATGATGATGTTAAACCCATGAAATTTGATTGAATACTGGGAATGATGAAAATGTTGATGTTAAACCCATGAAATTAGATTGAATTGTGGGAATGATGAAAATGATGATGTTAAACCCATGAAATTTGATTGAGTTGTGGGAATGATGAAAATGTTGATGTTAAACCCATGAAATTTGATTGAATTATGGGAATTATAGAAATGATGTTGTTAAACCCAGGAAATTTGATTGAATACTGGGAATGATGAAAATGTTGATGTTAAACCCATGAAATTTGATTGAATTGTGGGAATGATGAAAATGTTGATGTTAAACCCATGAAATTTGTTTGAGTTGTGGGAATGATGAAAATGATGATGTTAAACCCATGAAATTTGATTGAATTGTGGGAATTATAGAAATGATCATGTTAAACCCATGAAATTTGATTGAATTGTGTGAAAGATGAAAATGTTGGTGTTAAACCCATGAAATTTGATTGAATTGTCGGAATGATGAAAATGTTGATGTTAAACCCATGAAATTTGATTGAATTGTGGGAATTATAGAAATGATGATGTTAAACCCATGAAATTTGATTGAATTGTGGGAATGATGAAAATGTTGATTTTAAACCCATGAAATTTGATTGAATTGTGGGAATTATAAAAATGATGATGTTAAACCCATGAAATTTGATTGAATTGTGGGAGTGATGAAAATGATGATGTTAAACCCATGAAATTTGATTGAATTGTTAGAAAGATGAAAATGTTGGTGTTAAACCCATGAAATTTGATTGAATTGTGGGAATTATAGAAATCATGATGTTAAACCCATGAAATTTGATTGAATTGTGGGAATGATGAAAATGTTGATGTTAAACCCATGAAATTTGATTGAGTTGTGGGAATGATGAAAATGTTGATGTTAAACCCATGAAATTTGATTGAATTATGGGAATTATAGAAATGATGATGTTAAACCCATGAAATTTGATTGAATACTGGGAATGATGAAAATGTTGATGTTAAACCCATGAAATTTGATTGAATTGTGGGAATGATGAAAATGTTGATGTTAAACCCATGAAATTTGATTGAGTTGTGGGAATGATGAAAATTGATGTTAAACCCATGAAATTTGATTGAATTGTGGGAATTATAGAAATGATGATGTTAAACCCATGAAATTTGATTGAATTGTGGGAATGATGAAAATGTTGATGTTAAACCCATGAAATTTGATTGAATTGTGGGAATGATGAAAATGTTGATGTTAAACCCATGAAATTTGATTGAATTGTGGGAATTATAGAAATGATGATGTTAAACCCATGAAATTTGATTGAATTGTGGGAATGATGAAAATGTTGATTTTAAACCCATGAAATTTGATTGAATTGTGGGAATTATAAAAATGATGATGTTAAACCCATGAAATTTGATTGAATTGTGGGAATGATGAAAATGATGATGTTAAACCCATGAAATTTGATTGAATTGTGGGAATGATGAAAATGTTGATGTTAAACCCATGAAATTTGATTGAATTGTGGGAATTATAGAAATGATGATGTTAAACCCATGAAATTTGATTGAATTGTGGGAATGATGAAAATGTTGATGTTAAACCCATGAAATTTGATTGAATTGTGGGAATGATGAAAATGTTGATGTTAAACCCATGAAATTTGATTGAATTGTGGGAATTATAGAAATGATGTTGTTAAACCCATGAAATTTGATTGAATTGTGGGAATGATGAAAATGTTGATGTTAAACCCATGAAATTTGATTGAATTGTGGGAATGATGAAAATGTTGATGTTAAACCCATGAAATTTGATTGAGTTGTGGGAATGATGAAAATGTTGATGTTAAACCCATGAAATTTGATTGAATTGTGGGAATGATGAAATGATGATGTTAAACCCATGAAATTTGATTGAATTGTGGGAATGATGAAAATGTTGATGTTAAACCCATGAAATTTGATTGAATTGTGGGAATGATGAAAATGTTGATGTTAAACCCATGAAATTTGATTGAGTTGTGGGAATGATGAAAATGATGATGTTAAACCCATGAAATTTGATTGAATTGTGGGAATTATAGAAATGATGATGTTAAACCCATGAAATTTGATTGAATTGTGGGAAAGATGAAAATGTTGATGTTAAACCCATGAAATTTGATTGAATTGTGGAATGATGAAAATGTTGATGTTAAACCCATGAAATTTGATTGAATTGTGGGAATTATAGAAATGATGATGTTAAACCCATGAAATTTGATTGAATTGTGGGAATGATGAAAATGTTGATTTTAAACCCATGAAATTTGATTGAATTGTGGGAATTATAAAAATGATGATGTTAAACCCATGAAATTTGATTGAATTGTGGGAATGATGAAAATGATGATGTTAAACCCATGAAATTTGATTGAATTGTTAGAAGATGAAAATGTTGGTGTTAAACCCATGAAATTTGATTGAATTGTGGGAATTATAGAAATGATGATGTTAAACCCATGAAATTTGATTGAATTGTGGGAATGATGAAAATGTTGATGTTAAACCCATGAAATTTGATTGAGTTGTGGGAATGATGAAAATGTTGATGTTAAACCCATGAAATTTGATTGAATTATGGGAATTATAGAAATGATGATGTTAAACCCATGAAATTTGATTGAATACTGGGAATGATGAAAATGTTGATGTTAAACCCATGAAATTTGATTGAATTGTGGGAATGATGAAAATGTTGATGTTAAACCCATGAAATTTGATTGAGTTGTGGGAATGATGAAAATAATGATGTTAAACCCATGAAATTTGATTGAATTGTGGGAATTATAGAAATGATGATGTTAAACCCATGAAATTTGATTGAATTGTGGGAATGATGAAAATGTTGATGTTAAACCCATGAAATTTGATTGAATTGTGGGAATGATGAAAATGTTGATGTTAAACCCATGAAATTTGATTGAATTGTGGGAATTATAGAAATGATGATGTTAAACCCATGAAATTTGATTGAATTGTGGGAATGATGAAAATGTTGATGTTAAACCCATGAAATTTGATTGAATTGTGGGAATTATAAAATGATGATGTTAAACCCATGAAATTTGATTGAATTGTGGGAATGATGAAAATGATGATGTTAAACCCATGAAATTTGATTGAATTGTGGGAAAGATGAAAATGTTGATGTTAAACCCATGAAATTTGATTGAATTGTGGGAATTATAGAAATGATGATGTTAAACCCATGAAATTTGATTGAATTGTGGGAATGATGAAAATGTTGATGTTAAACCCATGAAATTTGATTGAATTGTGGGAATGATGAAAATGTTGATGTTAAACCCATGAAATTTGATTGAATTGTGGGAATTATAGAAATGATGATGTTAAACCCATGAAATTTGATTGAATTGTGGGAATGATGAAAATGTTGATGTTAAACCCATGAAATTTGATTGAATTGTGGGAATGATGAAAATGTTGATGTTAAACCCATGAAATTTGATTGAATTGTGGGAATGATGAAAATGTTGATGTTAAACCCATGAAATTTGATTGAATTGTGGGAATTATAGAAATGATGATGTTAAACCCATGAAATTTGATTGAATTGTGGGAATGATGAAAATGTTGATGTTAAACCCATGAAATTTGATTGAATTGTGGGAATGATGAAAATGTTGATGTTAAACCCATGAAATTTGATTGAATTGTGGGAATGATGAAAATGATGATGTTAAACCCATGAAATTTGATTGAATTGTGGGAATTATAGAAATGATGATGTTAAACCCATGAAATTTGATTGAATTGTGGGAATGATGAAAATGTTGATGTTAAACCCATGAAATTTGATTGAATTGTGGGAATGATGAAAATGATGATGTTAAACCCATGAAATTTGATTGAATTGTGGGAATTATAGAAATGATGATGTTAAACCCATGAAATTTGATTGAATTGTGGGAATGATGAAAATGTTGATTTTAAACCCATGAAATTTGATTGAATTGTGGGAATTATAAAATGATGATGTTAAACCCATGAAATTTGATTGAATTGTGGGAATGATGAAAATGATGATGTTAAACCCATGAAATTTGATTGAATTGTGGGAATGATGAAAATGTTGATGTTAAACCCATGAAATTTGATTGAATTGTGGGAATTATAGAAATGATGATGTTAAACCCATGAAATTTGATTGAATTGTGGGAATGATGAAAATGTTGATGTTAAACCCATGAAATTTGATTGAATTGTGGGAATGATGAAAATGTTGATGTTAAACCCATGAAATTTGATTGAATTGTGGGAATTATAGAAATGATGATGTTAAACCCATGAAATTTGATTGAATTGTGGGAATGATGAAAATGTTGATGTTAAACCCATGAAATTTGATTGAATTGTGGGAATGATGAAAATGTTGATGTTAAACCCATGAAATTTGATTGAATTGTGGGAATGATGAAATGATGATGTTAAACCCATGAAATTTGATTGAATTGTGGGAATGATGAAAATGTTGATGTTAAACCCATGAAATTTGATTGAATTGTGGGAATGATGAAAATGATGATGTTAAACCCATGAAATTTGATTGAATTGTGGGAATGATAGAAATGATGATGTTAACCCATGAAATTTGATTGAATTGTGGGAATGATGAAATGTTGATGTTAAACCCATGAAATTTGATTGAATTGTGGGAATGATGAAAATGATGATGTTAAACCCATGAAATTTGATTGAATTGTGGGAATTATAGAAAATGATGATGTTAAACCCATGAAATTTGATTGAATTGTGGGAATGATGAAAATGTTGATGTTAAACCCATGAAATTTGATTGAATTGTGGGAATTATAAAAATGATGATGTTAAACCCATGAAATTTGATTGAATTGTGGGAATGATGAAAATGATGATGTTAAACCCATGAAATTTGATTGAATTGTGGGAATGATGAAAATGTTGATGTTAAACCCATGAAATTTGATTGAATTGTGGGAATGATGAAAATGATGATGTTAAACCCATGAAATTTGATTGAATTGTGGGAATTATAGAAATGATGATGTTAAACCCATGAAATTTGATTGAATTGTGGGAATGATGAAAATGTTGATGTTAAACCCATGAAATTTGATTGAATTGTGGGAATGATGAAAATGTTGATGTTAAACCCATGAAATTTGATTGAATTGTGGGAATTATAGAAATGATGATGTTAAACCCATGAAATTTGATTGAATTGTGGGAATGATGAAAATGTTGATGTTAAACCCATGAAATTTGATTGAATTGTGGGAATGATGAAAATGATGATGTTAAACCCATGAAATTTGATTGAATTGTGGGAATTATAGAAATGATGATGTTAAACCCATGAAATTTGATTGAATTGTGGGAATGATGAAAATGTTGATGTTAAACCCATGAAATTTGATTGAATTGTGGGAATTATAGAAATGATGATGTTAAACCCATGAAATTTGATTGAATTGTGGGAATGATGAAAATGTTGATGTTAAACCCATGAAATTTGATTGAATTGTGGGAATGATGAAAATGATGATGTTAAACCCATGAAATTTGATTGAATTGTGGGAATTATAGAAATGATGATGTTAAACCCATGAAATTTGATTGAATTGTGGGAATGATGAAAATGTTGATGTTAAACCCATGAAATTTGATTGAATTGTGGGAATGATGAAAATGATGATGTTAAACCCATGAAATTTGATTGAATTGTGGGAATTATAGAAATGATGATGTTAAACCCATGAAATTTGATTGAATTGTGGGAATGATGAAAATGTTGATGTTAAACCCATGAAATTTGATTGAATTGTGGGAATTATAAAATGATGATGTTAAACCCATGAAATTTGATTGAATTGTGGGAATGATGAAAATGTTGATGTTAAACCCATGAAATTTGATTGAATTGTGGGAATTGAGAAATGATGATGTTAAACCCATGAAATTTGATTGAATTGTGGGAATGATGAAAATGTTGATGTTAAACCCATGAAATTTGATTGAATTGTGGGAGATTATAGAAATGATGATGTTAAACCCATGAAATTTGATTGAATTGTGGGAATGATGAAATGTTGATGTTAAACCCATGAAATTTGATTGAGTTGTGGGAATGATGAAAATGTTGATGTTAAACCCATGAAATTTGATTGAATTGTGGGAATGATGAAAATGATGATGTTAAACCCATGAAATTTGATTGAATGTGGGAATGATGAAAATGTTGATGTTAAACCCATGAAATTTGATTGAATTGTGGGAATGATGAAAATGTTGATGTTAAACCCATGAAATTTGATTGAATTGTGGGAAATATGAAAATGATGATGTTAAACCATGAAATTTGATTGAATTGTGGGAATGATGAAATGTTGATGTTAAACCCATGAAATTTGATTGAATTGTGGGAATGATGAAATGATGATGTTAAACCCATGAAATTTGATTGAATTGTGGGAATGATGAAAATGTTGATGTTAAACCCATGAAATTTGATTGAATTGTGGGAATGATGAAAATGTTGATGTTAAACCCATGAAATTTGATTGAATTGTGGGAATATAGAAATGATGATGTTAAACCCATGAAATTTGATTGAATTGTGGGAAATGATAAATGATGATGTTAAACCCATGAAATTTGATTGAATGTGGGAATGATGAAAATGTTGATGTTAAACCCATGAAATTTGATTGAATTGTGGGAATGATGAAAATGATGATGTTAAACCCATGAAATTTGATTGAATTGTGGGAATGATGAAAATGATGATGTTAAACCCATGAAATTTGATTGAATTGTGGGAATGATGAAAATGTTGATGTTAAACCCATGAAATTTGATTGAATTGTGGGAATTATAGAAATGATGATGTTAAACCCATGAAATTTGATTGAATTGTGGGAATGATGAAAATGTTGATGTTAAACCCATGAAATTTGATTGAATTGTGGGAATGATGAAAATGATGATGTTAAACCCATGAAATTTGATTGAATTGTGGGAATGATGAAAATGATGATGTTAAACCCATGAAATTTGATTGAATTGTGGGAATGATGAAAATGTTGATGTTAAACCCATGAAATTTGATTGAATTGTGGGAATTATAGAAATGATGATGTTAAACCCATGAAATTTGATTGAATTGTGGAATGATGAAAATGTTGATGTTAAACCCATGAAATTTGATTGAATTGTGGGAATGATGAAAATGATGATGTTAAACCCATGAAATTTGATTGAATTGTGGGAATGATAGAAATGATGATGTTAAACCCATGAAATTTGATTGATTGTGGGAATGATGAAAATGTTGATGTTAAACCCATGAAATTTGATTGAATTGTGGGAATGATGAAATGATGATGTTAAACCCATGAAATTGATTGAATTGTGGGAATGATGAAAATGATGATGTTAAACCCATGAAATTTGATTGAATTGTGGGAATGTATAAAATGATGATGTTAAACCCATGAAATTTGATTGAATTGTGGGAATGATGAAAATGATGATGTTAAACCCATGAAATTTGATTGAATTGTGGGAATGATGAAAATGTTGATGTTAAACCCATGAAATTTGATTGAATTGTGGGAATATAGAAAATGATGATGTTAAACCCATGAAATTTGATTGAATTGTGGGAATGATGAAAATGTTGATGTTAAACCCATGAAATTTGATTGAATTGTGGGAATGATGAAAATGTTGATGTTAAACCCATGAAATTTGATTGAATTGTGGGAATTATAGAAATGATGATGTTAAACCCATGAAATTTGATTGAATTGTGGGAATGATGAAAATGTTGATGTTAAACCCATGAAATTTGATTGAATTGTGGGAATGATGAAAATGATGATGTTAAACCCATGAAATTTGATTGAATTGTGGGAATTATAGAAAATGATGATGTTAAACCCATGAAATTTGATTGAATTGTGGGAATGATGAAAATGTTGATGTTAAACCCATGAAATTTGATTGAATTGTGGGAATGATGAAAATGTTGATGTTAAACCCATGAAATTTGATTGATTTGTGGGAATATAGAAATGATGATGTTAAACCCATGAAATTTGATTGAATTGTGGGAATGATGAAAATGTTGATGTTAAACCCATGAAATTTGATTGAATTGTGGGAATTATAAAAATGATGATGTTAAACCCATGAAATTTGATTGAATTGTGGGAATGATGAAAATGATGATGTTAAACCCATGAAATTTGATTGAATTGTGGGAATGATGAAATGTTGATGTTAAACCCATGAAATTTGATTGAATTGTGGGAATATAGAAATGATGATGTTAAACCCATGAAATTTGATTGAATTGTGGGAATGATGAAAATGTTGATGTTAAACCCATGAAATTTGATTGAATTGTGGGAATGATGAAAATGTTGATGTTAAACCCATGAAATTTGATTGAATTGTGGGATTATAGAAATGATGATGTTAAACCCATGAAATTTGATTGAATTGTGGGAATGATGAAAATGTTGATGTTAAACCCATGAAATTTGATTGAATTGTGGGAATGATGAAAATGTTGATGTTAAACCCATGAAATTTGATTGAATTGTGGGAATGATGAAAATGATGATGTTAAACCCATGAAATTTGATTGAATTGTGGGAATTATAGAAATGATGATGTTAAACCCATGAAATTTGATTGAATTGTGGGAATGATGAAAATGTTGATGTTAAACCCATGAAATTTGATTGATTGTGGGAATGATGAAAATGTTGATGTTAAACCCATGAAATTTGATTGAATTGTGGGAATTATAGAAATGATGATGTTAAAACCATGAAATTTGATTGAATTGTGGGAATGATGAAAATGTTGATTTAAACCCATGAAATTTGATTGAATTGTGGGAATTATAAAAATGATGATGTTAAACCCATGAATTTGATTGAATTGGGAATTATGATGAAAATGATGATGTTAAACCCATGAAATTTGATTGAATTGTGGGAATGATGAAAATGTTGATGTTAAACCCATGAAATTTGATTGAATTGTGGGATATATAGAAAATGATTTGTTAAACCCATGAAATTTGATTGAATTGTGGGAATGATGAAAATGTGATGTTAAACCCATGAAATTTGATTGAATTGTGGGAATGATGAAAATGTTGATGTTAAACCCATGAAATTTGATTGAATTGGGAATTATAGAAATGATGATGTTAAACCCATGAAATTTGATTGAATTGTGGGAATGATGAAAATGTTGATGTTAAACCCATGAAATTTGATTGAATTGTGGGAATGATGAAAATGTTGATGTTAAACCCATGAAATTTGATTGATTGTGGGAATGATGAAATGATGATGTTAAACCCATGAAATTTGATTGAATTGTGGGAATTATAGAAATGATGATGTTAAACCCATGAAATTTGATTGAATTGTGGAATGATGAAAATGTTGATTTTAACCCATGAAATTTGATTGAATTGTGGGAATTAAAAAATGATGATGTTAAACCCATGAAATTTGATTGAATTGTGGGAATGATGAAAATGTGATGTTAAACCCATGAAATTTGATTGAATTGTGGAATTATAAAAATGATGATGTTAAACCCATGAAATTTGATTGAATTGTGGGAATGATGAAAATGATGATGTTAAACCCATGAAATTTGATTGAATTGTGGGAATGATGAAAATGTTGATGTTAAACCCATGAAATTTGATTGAATTGTGGGAATTATAGAAATGATGATGTTAAACCCATGAAATTTGATTGAATTGTGGGAATGATGAAAATGTTGATGTTAAACCCATGAAATTTGATTGAATTGTGGGAATGATGAAAATGTTGATGTTAAACCCATGAAATTTGATTGAATTGTGGGAATTATAGAATGATGATGTTAAACCCATGAAATTTGATTGAATTGTGGGAATGATGAAAATGTTGATGTTAAACCCATGAAATTTGATTGAATTGTGGGAATGATGAAAATGTTGATGTTAAACCCATGAAATTTGATTGAATTGTGGGAATGATGAAAATGATGATGTTAAACCCATGAAATTTGATTGAATTGTGGGAATTATAGAAATGATGATGTTAAACCCATGAAATTTGATTGAATTGTGGGAATGATGAAAATGTTGATGTTAAACCCATGAAATTTGATTGAATTGTGGGAATGATGAAAATGTTGATGTTAAACCCATGAAATTTGATTGAATTGTGGGAATTATAGAAATGATGATGTTAAACCCATGAAATTTGATTGAATTGTGGGAATGATGAAAATGTTGATGTTAAACCCATGAAATTTGATTGAATTGTGGGAATTATAAAATGATGATGTTAAACCCATGAAATTTGATTGAATTGTGGGAATGATGAAAATGATGATGTTAAACCCATGAAATTTGATTGAATTGTGGGAAAGATGAAAATGTTGATGTTAAACCCATGAAATTTGATTGAATTGTGGGAATTATAGAAATGATGATGTTAAACCCATGAAATTTGATTGAATTGTGGGAATGATGAAATGTTGATGTTAAACCCATGAAATTTGATTGAATTGTGGGAATGATGAAAATGTTGATGTTAAACCCATGAAATTTGATTGAATTGTGGGAATTATAGAAATGATGATGTTTAAACCCATGAAATTTGATTGAATTGTGGGAATGATGAAAATGTTGATGTTAAACCCATGAAATTTGATTGAATTGTGGGAATGATGAAAATGTTGATGTTAAACCCATGAAATTTGATTGAGTTGTGGGAATGATGAAATGATGATGTTAAACCCATGAAATTTGATTGAATTGTGGGAATTATGAAAATGATGATGTTAAACCCATGAAATTTGATTGAATTGTGGGAATGATGAAAATGTTGGTGTTAAACCCATGAAATTTGATTGAATTGTGGAATGATGAAAATGTTGATGTTAAACCCATGAAATTTGATTGAATTGTGGGAATTATAGAAATGATGATGTTAAACCCATGAAATTTGATTGAATTGTGGGAATGATGAAATGTTGATGTTAAACCCATGAAATTTGATTGAATTGTGGGAATGATAAAAATGATGATGTTAAACCCATGAAATTTGATTGAATTGTGGGAATGATGAAAATGATGATGTTAAACCCATGAAATTTGATTGAATTGTGGGAATGATGAAAATGTTGATGTTAAACCCATGAAATTTGATTGAATTGTGGGAATTATAGAAATGATGATGTTAAACCCATGAAATTTGATTGAATTGTGGGAATGATGAAAATGTTGATGTTAAACCCATGAAATTGATTGAATTGTGGGAATGATGAAAATGTTGATGTTAAACCCATGAAATTTGATTGAATTGTGGGAATTATAGAAATGATGATGTTAAACCCATGAAATTTGATTGAATTGTGGGAATGATGAAAATGTTGATGTTAAACCCATGAAATTTGATTGAATTGTGGGAATGATGAAAATGTTGATGTTAAACCCATGAAATTTGATTGAATTGTGGGAATGATGAAATGATGATGTTAAACCCATGAAATTTGATTGAATTGTGGGAATTATAGAAATGATGATGTTAAACCCATGAAATTTGATTGAATTGTGGGAATGATGAAAATGTTGATGTTAAACCCATGAAATTTGATTGAATTGTGGGAATGATGAAAATGTTGATGTTAAACCCATGAAATTTGATTGAATTGTGGGAATATAAAATGATGATGTTAAACCCATGAAATTTGATTGAATTGTGGGAATGATGAAAATGTGATGTTAAACCCATGAAATTTGATTGAATTGTGGGAATTATAAAAATGATGATGTTAAACCCATGAAATTTGATTGAATTGTGGGAATGATGAAAATGATGATGTTAAACCCATGAAATTTGATTGAATTGTTAGAAAAATGAAATGTTGGTGTTAAACCCATGAAATTTGATTGAATTGTGGGAATTATAGAAATGATGATGTTAAACCCATGAAATTTGATTGAATTGTGGGAATGATGAAATGTTGATGTTAAACCCATGAAATTTGATTGAATTGTGGGAATGATGAAAATGTTGATGTTAAACCCATGAAATTTGATTGAATTGTGGGAATTATAGAAATGATGATGTTAAACCCATGAAATTTGATTGAATGTGGGAATGATGAAAATGTTGATGTTAAACCCATGAAATTTGATTGAATTGTGGAATGATGAAATGTTGATGTTAAACCCATGAAATTTGATTGAATTGGGGAATGATGAAATGAATGATGTTAAACCCATGAAATTTGATTGAATTGTGGGAATTATAGAAATGATGATGTTAACCCATGAAATTTGATTGAATTGTGTGAATGATGAAATGTTGATGTTAAACCCATGAAATTTGATTGAATTGTGGGAATGATGAAAATGTTGATGTTAAACCCATGAAATTTGATTGAATTGTGGAATTATAGAATGATGATGTTAAACCCATGAAATTTGATTGAATTGTGGGAATGATGAAAATGTTTTGTTAACCCATGAAATTTGATTGAATTGTGGGAATGATAAAATGATGATGTTAAACCCATGAAATTTGATTGAATTGTGGGAATGATGAAAATGATGATGTTAAACCCATGAAATTTGATTGAATTGTGGAAAAGATAAAATGTTGGTGTTAAACCCATGAAATTTGATTGAATTGTGGGAATTATAGAAATGATGATGTTAACCCATGAAATTTGATTGAATTGTGGGAATGATGAAAATGTTGATGTTAAACCCATGAAATTTGATTGAATTGTGGGAATGATGAAATGTTGATGTTAAACCCATGAAATTTGATTGAATTGTGGGAATTATAGAAATGATGATGTTAAACCCATGAAATTTGATTGAATTGTGGGAATGATGAAAATGTTGATGTTAACCCATGAAATTTGATTGAATTGTGGAATGATGAAATGTTGATGTTAAACCCATGAAATTTGTTTGAGTTGTGGGAATGATGAAATTATGATGTTAAACCCATGAAATTTGATTGAATTGGGGAATTATAGAATGATGATGTTAAACCCATGAAATTTGATTGAATTGTGGGAATGATGAAAATGTTGATGTTAAACCCATGAAATTTGATTGAATTGTGGGAATGATGAAATGTTGATGTTAAACCCATGAATTTGATTGAATTGTGGGATGATAGAAATGATGATGTTAAACCCATGAAATTTGATTGAATTGTGGGAATGATGAAAATTTTTTTAAACCCATGAAATTGATTGATTGTGGGAATGATGAAAATGATGATGTTAAACCCATGAAATTTGATTGAATTGTGGGAATGATGAAAATGATGATGTTAAACCCATGAAATTTGATTGAATTGTGGGAAGATGAAAATGTTGATGTTAAACCATGAAATTTGATTGAATTGTGGGAATTATGAAATGATGATGTTAAACCCATGAAATTTGATTGAATTGTGGGAATGATGAAATGTTGATGTTAAACCCATGAAATTTGATTGAATTGTGGGAATGATGAAAATGTTGATGTTAACCCCTGAAATTTGATTGAATTGTGGGAATTATAGAATGATTTGTTAAACCCATGAAATTTGATTGAATTGTGGGATGATGAAATGTTGATGTTAAACCCATGAAATTTGATTGAATTGTGGGAATGATGAAAAATTGATGTTAAACCCATGAAATTTGATTGAGTTGTGGGAATGATGAAAATATGATGTTAAACCCATGAAATTTGATTGAATTGTGGGAATTATAGAATGATGATGTTAAACCCATGAAATTTGATTGAATTGTGGGAATGATGAAAATGTTGATGTTAAACCCATGAAATTGATTGAATTGTGGGAATGATGAAATGATTGATGTAAACCCATGAAATTTGATTGAATTGTGGGAATGATGAAAATGATGATGTTAAACCCATGAAATTTGATTGAATTGTGGGAATGATGAAAATGTTGATGTTAAACCCATGAAATTTGATTGAATTGTGGGAATTATAAAAATGATGATGTTAAACCCATGAAATTTGATTGAATTGTGGGAATGATGAAAATGATTGATGTTAAACCCATGAAATTTGATTGAATTGTGGGAAAGATGAAAATGTTGTGTTAAACCCATGAAATTTGATTGAATTGTGGGAATTATAGAAATGATGATGTTAAACCCATGAAATTTGATTGAATTGTGGGAATGATGAAAATGTTGATGTTAAACCCATGAAATTTGATTGAGTTGTGGGAATGATGAAAATGTTGATGTTAAACCCCATGAATTTGATTGAATTGTGGGAATTATAGAAATGATGATGTTAAACCCATGAAATTTGATTGAATATGGGAAGAATGAAAAATGTTGATGTTAACCCATGAAATTTGATTGAATTGTGGGAATGATGAAAATGTTGATGTTAAACCCATGAAATTTGATTGAATTGTGGAATGATGAAATGATGATGTTAAACCCATGAAATTTGATTGAATTGTGGGAATTATAGAAATGATGATGTTAAACCCATGAAATTTGATTGAATTGTGGGAAGATGAAATGTTGATGTTAAACCCATGAAATTTGATTGAATTGTGGAATGATGAAAATGTGATGTTAAACCCATGAAATTTGATTGAATTGTGGGAATTATAGAATGATGATGTTAACCCATGAAATTTGATTGAATTGGGAATGATGAAAATGTTGATGTTAAACCCATGAAATTTGATTGAATTGTGGGAATTATAAAAATGATGATGTTAACCCATGAAATTTGATTGAATTGTGGGAGTGATGAAAATGATGATGTTAAACCCATGAAATTTGATTGAATTGTTAGAAAGATGAAAATGTTGTGTTAAACCCATGAAATTGATTGAATTGTGGGAATTATAGAAATGATGATGTTAAACCCATGAAATTAGATTGAATTGTGGGAATGATGAAAATGTTGATGTTAAACCCATGAAATTTGATTGAGTTGTGGGAATGATGAAAATGTTGATGTTAACCCATGAAATTTGATTGAATTGTGGGAATTATAGAAATGATGATGTTAAACCCATGAAATTTGATTGAATTGTGGGAATGATGAAATGTTGATGTTAAACCCATGAAATTTGATTGAATTGTGGGAATGATGAAATGTTGATGTTAAACCCATGAAATTTGTTTGAGTTGTGGAATGATGAAATGATGATGTTAAACCCATGAAATTTGATTGAATTGTGGGATTATAGAAATGATGATGTTAAACCCATGAAATTTGATTGAATTGTGGGAAGATGAAAATGTTGATGTTAAACCCATGAAATTTGATTGAATTGTGGAATGATGAAAATGTTGATGTTAACCCATGAAATTTGATTGAATTGTGGGAATGATAGAAAATGATGATGTTAACCCATGAAATTTGATTGAATTGTGGGAATGATGAAAATGTTGATTTTAAACCCATGAAATTTGATTGAATTGTGGGATTATGAAAATGATGATGTTAAACCCATGAAATTTGATTGAATTGTGGGAATGATGAAAATGATGATGTTAAACCCATGAAATTTGATTGAATTGTTAGAATGATGAAAATGTTGGTTAAACCCATGAAATTTGATTGAATTGTGGAATTATAGAATGATGATGTTAAACCCATGAAATTTGATTGAATTGTTGGAATGATGAAAATGTTGATGTTAAACCCAGGAAATTTGATTGAATTGTGGGAATTATAGAAATTTTGATGTTAAACCCATGAAATTTGATTGAATTGTGGGAATTATGAAATGATGATGTTAAACCCATGAAATTTGATTGAATTGGAATGATGAAATGTTGATGTTAAACCCATGAAATTTGATTGAATTGTGGGAATGATGAAAATAATGATGTTAAACCCATGAAATTTGATTGAATTGTGGGAATGATGAAAATGTTGATGTTAAACCCATGAAATTTGATTGAATTGTGGAAATTATAGAAATGATGATGTTAAACCCATGAAATTTGATTGAATTGTGGAAAGATGAAAATGTTGATGTTAAACCCATGAAATTTGATTGAATTGTCGGAATGATGAAATGTTGATGTTAAACCCATGAAATTTGATTGAATTGTGGGATTATAGAAATGATGATGTTAAACCCATGAAATTTGATTGAATTGTGGAATGATGAAAATGTTGATGTTAAACCCATGAAATTTGATTAATTGTGGGAATTATAAAAATGATGATGTTAAACCCATGAAATTTGATTGAATTGTGGAATGATGAAAATGATGATGTTAAACCCATGAAATTTGATTGAATTGTGGAAGATGAAAATGTTGATGTTAAACCCATGAAATTTGATTGAATTGTGGGAATTATAGAAATGATGATGTTAAACCCATGAATTTGATTGAATTGTGGGAATGATGAAAATGTTGATGTTTAAACCCATGAAATTTGATTGAATTGTGGGAATGATGAAATGTTGATGTTAAACCATGAAATTTGATTGAATTGTGGAATATAGAAATGATGATGTTAAACCCATGAAATTTGATTGAATTGTGGGAATTATGAAATGTTGATGTTAACCCCATGAAATTTGATTGAATTGTGGGAATGATGAAATGTTGATGTTAAACCCATGAAATTTGATTGAGTTGTGGGAATGATGAAATTATGATGTTAAACCCATGAAATTTGATTGAATTGTGGGATTATAGAAATGAACTGATGTCTCACAACCCCCCACTCCCGCAACTCTTCTACCTTCGACAATTGTCGCGTTGACCCGTAAAATTCGCGCCCTTTGATGTTAAACCCATGAAATTTGATTGAATTGTGGGAATGATGAAATGTTGATGTTAAACCCATGAAATTTGATTGAATTGTGGGAATGATGAAATGTTGATGTTAAACCCATGAAATTTGATTGAATGTGGGAATTATAAAAATGATGATGTTAAACCCATGAAATTTGATTGAATTGTGGGAGTGATGAAAATGATGTTAAACCCATGAAATTTGATTGAATTGTTAGAAAGATGAAAATGTTGGTGTTAAACCCATGAAATTTGATTGAATTGTGGAATTATAGAAATGATGATGTTAAACCCATGAAATTTGATTGAATTGTGGGAATGATGAAAATGTTGATGTTAAACCCATGAAATTTGATTGAATTGTGGGAATGATGAATGTTGATGTTAAACCCATGAAATTTGATTGAATTGTGGGAATACCCCTTCATCGCACCCCTGTTAAACCAAACAACCCATGAAACTCGATCCATTGCGCGTCTCAACCACAAGCATTAGAAATGATGATGTTAAACCCATGAAATTTGATTGAATTGGGATGGGAAAATGAAATGTTGATGTTAAACCCATGAAATTTGATTGAATTGTGGGAATGATGAAATGTTGATGTTAAACCCATGAAATTTGATTGAATTGTGGAATGATGAAATTATGATGTTAAACCCATGAAATTTGATTGAATTGTGGAATTATAGAAATGATGATGTTAAACCCATGAAATTGATTGAATTGTGGGAAGATGAAAATGTTGATGTTAAACCCATGAAATTTGATTGAATTGTGGGAATGATGAAAATGTTGATGTTAAACCCATGAAATTTGATTGAATTGTGGGAATGATAGAATGATGATGTTAAACCCATGAAATTTGATTGAATTGTGGAATGATGAAATGTTGATGTTAAACCCATGAAATTTGATTGAATTGTGGGAATTATAAAAATGATGATGTTAAACCCATGAAATTTGATTGAATTGTGGGAATGATGAAAATGATGATGTTAAACCCATGAAATTTGATTGAATTGTTGAATGATGAAAATGTTGTGTTAAACCCATGAATTTGATTGAATTGTGGGAATTATAGAAATGATGATGTTAAACCCATGAAATTTGATTGAATTGTGGAATGATGAAAATGTTGATGTTAAACCCATGAAATTTGATTGAATTGTGGGAATGATGAAAATGTTGATGTTAAACCCATGAAATTTGATTGAATTGTGGGAATATAGAAATGATGATGTTAAAACCCATGAAATTTGATTGAACTGGGAATGATGAAAATGTTGATGTTAAACCCATGAAATTTGATTGAATTGTGGGAATGATGAAATGTTGATGTTAAACCCATGAAATTTGATTGAATTGTGGGAATGATGAAATGAATGATGTTAAACCCATGAATTTGATTGAATTGTGGGAATTATGAAATGATGATGTTAAACCCATGAAATTTGATTGAATTGTGTGAAGATGAAAATGTTGATGTTAAACCCATGAAATTTGATTGAATTGTGGGAATGATGAAATGTTGATGTTAAACCCATGAAATTTGATTGAATTGTGGAATTATAGAAATGATGATGTTAAACCCATGAAATTTGATTGAATTGTGGGAATGATGAAATGTTGATGTTAAACCCATGAAATTTGATTGAATTGTGGGAATATAAAATGATGATGTTAAACCCATGAAATTTGATTGAATTGTGGGAATGATGAAAATGATGATGTTAACCCATGAAATTTGATTGAATTGTGGAAAGATGAAAATGTTGATGTTAAACCCATGAAATTTGATTGAATTGTGGAATTATAGAAATGATGATGTTAAACCCATGAAATTTGATTGAATTGTGGGAATGATGAAATGTTGATGTTAAACCCATGAAATTTGATTGAATTGTGGGAATGATGAAATGTTGATGTTAAACCCATGAAATTTGATTGAATTGTGGGAATTATAAATGATGATGTTAAACCCATGAAATTTGATTGAATTGTGGGAATGATGAAATGTTGATGTTAAACCCATGAAATTTGATTGAATTGGGGAATGATGAAAATGTTGATGTTAAACCCATGAAATTTGATTGAATTGTGGGAATGATGAAATATGATGTTAAACCCATGAAATTTGATTGAATTGTGGGAATTATAGAATGATGATGTTAAACCCATGAAATTTGATTGAATTGTGGGAATGATGAAAATGTTGATGTTAAACCCATGAAATTTGATTGAATTGTGGGAATGATGAAAATGTTGATGTTAAACCCATGAAATTTGATTGAATTGTGGGAATTATAGAAATGATGATGTTAAACCCATGAAATTTGATTGAATTGTGGGAATGATGAAAATGTTGATTTAAAACCATGAAATTTGATTGAATTGTGGGAATTATAAAAATGATGATGTTAAACCCATGAAATTTGATTGAATTGTGGGGTGAAAAATGATGATGTTAACCCATGAAATTTGATTGAATTGTGGGAATGATGAAAATGTTGGTGTTAACCCATGAAATTTGATTGAATTGTGGGAATATAGAAATGATGATGTTAAACCCATGAAATTTGATTGAATTGTGGAATGATGAAATGTTGATGTTAAACCCATGAAATTTGATTGAGTTGTGGAATGATGAAATGTTGATGTTAAACCCATGAAATTTGATTGAATTGTGGGAATTATAGAAATGATGATGTTAACCCATGAAATTTGATTGAATTGTGGGAATGATGAAATGTTGATGTTAAACCCATGAAATTTGATTGAATTGTGGAATGATGAAAATGTTGATGTTAAACCCATGAAATTTGATTGATTGTGGGAATGATGAAAATGATGTTTAAACCCATGAAATTTGATTGAATTGTGGAATGATAGAAATGATGATGTTAACCCATGAAATTTGATTGAATTGTGGGAATGATGAAATGTTGATGTTAAACCCATGAAATTTGATTGAATT